>NW_027107060.1:223601-253832 GCF_000696795.3 Halyomorpha halys | reverse complement strand
ATAGATGTATTAATGAAAACATGGGAAACATCAATCTTAAATATGAATTATATACAATACTTTTTGGTAGAATATATATTTTTTTATAAGTTAAAATTTAAAAAAAAACATTTATCCATGCGAAAACTATTGTAGTTAAAATAATGTAAAATTGTTAATTTAAGAGCAATATTGGAAGTTTTGAAGCAATTATTACTTACATATTAATTCTTTGGTTGCACTCCTTGATCTGGATGGACTACTTGTATCTAAAGGCTTGCCATATTTTTTAATATCTCGACTGTTATTTCCAGAATTAGGTTGGGCACTTGTATTTGTTACTCCCTAATAACATTTTGTCCTCTGAGATTGTGTAAGAAATGTAATTGAAAAAAAAACCACGTAATAAAATTTAGAATTATTAATCTTTCCCTAAATCGCTTTAAAATTAGAGACAAAAATAAATCAGTACTCAAGTTTTTGAATATATGGAAGACATATGATGTAATCCTTGAAGAACTGCAGTCTGTGCCGATCCATTTAATTGGATTTTGGCAATTAGAAGAATAGTAGAAAGTTTAAATATAATATTCCTAGAACTAAAAAATTTCAATCAATATAAGTCTATTAAAAAATATATTAATATATATATATATATATGCATATATCTATATCTCTGTACACACAATTATACATATAATTCTTATTTACACATAAATTAATCTTTTAGTAAAAGGTGTTTGATCAGTTTCAAACGATGAAATGCATAATGCAATTTATTAAAATGAGAAAATATTGTTAGATTCATTAACAAGATTAAATAAAAATACTATGATTAAGAAAGAATATACAACATATAATTCAATGAATCATGGTTGAACATGGGTTCATAAAAAATGTATATTTTCCTTACTGAAATAAAGTAAATGGACGAAGGAAGAAAAGCATACCGATTTTTATAGTCTAATATTTACTTTATAAACCAGTATAGTGGAAACATGATCAACACTTTACTTTTGTGGATATAAAAATGTCTTCAACATTACACACACAAATGTGATCATTTTTTTAAAATAAACAATTTCTTAAATGCTTTTTTTTTTTTACTTATAAACATACCAGGTTTGGCTGGGGCGTCAATGACTGGGAAGGTTTTGGACTGCCACCAATTAAAGTTCTTGTTGTAATAACAGCAGGCGATGGGCGTAGAGGCTGCTCAATATATTTTCGTTCTAAAAGACAATAATGAGTGATTAGATACTCAATCAAAATAAATTTCTGTTCATTTAATATCTTGTCAAGATTAAAAATTTACAACTGTTTTTCATTTTTGAAACCTTTAATGAGATCAAAAGTCATTGGTAACTTTAATATCAATATCAAGCTCAAAAATTACAAATACTTGATAAACATACTTAGGTTTTGTAAAGAGGTAATTTAAATCAGTTAAAATTAAAGGGATTCAATGGAGCTGAATAACTAGCACAGTTATTATACAGGGAGGAGATGTAGACAATACTCCATCCAACCACATGGTTATATATATGGAAGAGTTAGGCTCTTTAAAGAAGCTGATTTAGCTCAAGGATGTTCTACGACCACCAAGATCAAACTCATATTCACAATCTATAGTCAAACTCCAGTGAATTGTAATCAGCAATTTAATATCTTCCGAAATTTTCGACTTTGAAGTACTATTTTTGTTCACTTTACACCTGAATAAAAATGAAAAACAATTTTTTCCAAGAAAGATACAAATTAATTTTTTTTTTTAATTTCTTTATTTCTTTAATTTTTTTTCTCAATCATTTAATTTAGTTCTGTTCAATTTTAACAATAAGCAATGTTTTTTTTTTTTAAAACAAAAATGGTACTTAAGGGCTCACTTTACATAGTAATGAGCTGATAGTAAATGAAGAAAAAATTAAACATATGACCTTTGATGCCAGAACTGTATGGAATACAATATCCAGCTACTACTCCTTCAAATAGATCTACCAATTCCTATACTCAGGGTCCTATCAGTGCAGAGGTAAGAAAATGGGCATACAAGTAAATATTCCATTGGACTTTGCCACCAATTCTTCTGCAGTATTTTAATCCAACAGACAAAAAAAAATTTCTATGACATCCTTAGACAACCAATACTGATGTGTGGGGCAAGAATATGATATATGACAAAGGCTGAAGAAAGGAACTATTTCATATATAAAATAAAAAGATAAAGAAGACTATCTGGACAAGTTTTTGTCCAAGGTGAATAGTGCTAGTGGAAAATTAAGAGTAGTATTATATGTTTTGCAAGTCTGCAGTTCAAAAGGTTAAGACACCAAGGTTAGATGGAGAGTACACAGTCAGTACGAACTCTGGTGGTATACTTAAGCAACTATTAACAAAAAAGCTTTATGAGCTTAGAAGAGCTGCCATGTACTGACAGTTTCATAAGTGATACAAAAAGTTTCAGAGTTTTGAACTGAATAGCCCATCACACAGAACAGGGAAGCGTGGTGGATGCAGGTTGAGGATGCCAGGACATGCCAAAAGGTTGTAGAGCTGTGCTAAATAAATAAGTAATTATAGAACTTGTATAGATTCAAATGTTGATCCAATAAATACATTTATATCTGAATATAAACACTAATTGGATTATAAAAAAAATTAAAAGCCATTATCTGTTTCTATTTTCGAAAGGATAGTCTTTTAGATCATGAATCAAGATCTTTAATTGATAATGATTTATTGAAAATATGTCATATTGAAAATTATTGTAATGTGAATCAGAAAAAAAAATGTATTAATATATTTATTGCTGATACCACAACTTGGCAACTAATTCACATGAAAATTTGGTTAAACACATATTTTTTTTGTTTATTTCCCCACAAAGGAGAATTACAAATATAATTTGTTTTAATATATAATGCTATATAAAAATTAGAATAATGGAAAAAATAATATAGTAAACATAGCGAAATAACACAGGATGCATAACAAACATGGATCAATATACTAGCTAAATTAACTTAACACTTTGCAATGTCTTTATATGAAATGTATCTGTATAATATAAAGTACAACTAACTTATTCATAGTTATCAATAAATATAACAAGTGGTATAAGGATTATTGATTAAACATATGGTGGGACTACGGAGGGCGTGTGCCAGGGCAGTACCCACACACAAAAATATATTTGAAATTATAATGAATTAGCCCAGTTCTACAATAATGCTCAGTTTAAGATTCAGTACTGGCACTTAAATTAATTATATCAAACAAAAACCAAATCAAATATAACAAAAATCAGACCGAAAGAGAGAAAATTAATGAAAAATGAAATATCACAAAAAAAAAAAAGAAAAGATAAGACTACTATACTACCTGTAGGTGCACTCGGTTTTTCTGGGAAAATACAAACAAAGTTAAATAATCATATTTATGTGTATTTTAAAGGCCAATAACAAAAAACAAAATATTAAAACTGATTGCTTAATGATGGGCATTGGAGGATTAATGTAAAACAAGTGATCTAAAACACTTAACTATAGAATTGTGATGTTTATAACTGTTAGGATAAGTTATTTTATGGAACACATAATTAATTATCTTCATTCAAATAAATATATCAGATAGTGACAGTAGAAGTTGTATTATAAAAAAGTGATTTAACTCAGTATACCATTCCTAAAGCCTTTAATTAAAATCTTCAATTCACGGTCTCAAAAATTAATTACTAAGAACATTTTAAAATTGTATGTCATTAAATATTAATATTTAGGAAAATAATTAAAGAAATTTACCTCCAGAATGCATCAAGTTATGAACCAACTCATCTTGTTCAGCGGTTGATGAGCTCCCTGAAATACAATACATAATTTTTTTTTAAATATAGCTTTTTATAAGATATTCTAAAAATAAGTCAGAAAACAAACCCTATTTCTTATATAAAATATTTATAAATTTTGTACACAACCCTAATATACAGAAAAAAAATATGTAAACAAAAATTTGTTTTTGAGTGAATAAATAACGATCCTTTTATGTAAGTACAGAGAAAAATGTAAAACTAAATTCATAAGAAAAGACAGCATATAATTATATTGATACATTATTTAGAATTAATATATTATTTAGCAATAATTCTGAACAAAATTTTACCTTCAACAATGACAACACAACTAGTTTCATCAGTTCCATGTTTGTTTGTAGCAACACATTTGTATTTTCCAGAGTCTTCAGGTTTACAATCAATTATTTCTAGAGTTATTACACCATCAGTATGTGACATAGTATATTCATAGCGAGAAAGTTCTTTATTACCCTTGAACCATCGCACCTAATATGAAAATAACTTGTATTAAATTTATTGTAAATTTAATACTTTTGAAGTTGAGAGTACAAATTAATGACACACAGTTGTAATTTTTCAAAATGTATTCATGAAAATTCTGTTCTTATAAGAAATATTTAAATATTAATATTATTAATACCATTATAATCTTATCATTATTTTATACAAGATTAATATTATTTTATAAATGAATCATATATAAAATTATTGAGTTTACACAAGGAAAAAAAGCTGCCACTTATAAGATACTCTTTTTCTGATACCTGTGAAACCGTCGATCAAATATTTATAGTGGTCATAATGTAATGGAAACTGAAGCAAATGATAAAGGTTGGCTAATTTTTATCATAATGGGAGAATGTTCCTTTATTTTTTCAATATTAGTGGGGAATACAAAATAATATTTTTTTCAAAGAAGAATTATTTAAAATAAACTTAATCATAAATTATTGAGTACATAATTTTAATATTTTAAATTTGCAATAATTAAGAAGGGGATCATAGAGTATATGAATGTGGAGTAAACCTTCATTAATTTTATAATCATGGAATCGTTTAGTAAAGGTAATTAAAAGAAGAAAAGAAGGAATGATAGCTAGTAAGGCTGTCAGCTTGTACACAAAAATGTTAATATTTAAGCTGAAGATGATCTTTTGTATTAAATTTTATGAATGAACGGTAAAATTAAAAAAAAAAAAATTACTTTTGTACCATGTTTAATAGCAATATTGAATTTTTTATAATTCTATTATTACGAAAGCTAATAATTTACTTTCCAAATATTTTTCCTTTAAAAAAAGAAGAAAAAATTGTTTACCGTTGGGAATGGTTTGCCACTCAGGCAGCAAAGAAGTTTGCATGTTTGACGTGACTGCATAACACGTGGACGTAAAAGGAATGTAAAACTAGGAGCAGATTCAACTTCTTCTTGCCAGAATGTATAGGGAAGAGGTTCTCTCCTTCTAACCTGTTGGGCTTCAGGTCTATATGTAGGAATTTGTTTAGGTATAGCTGAAAAAATTACATAACTTTTTAAAAATTTTGCTAACAAAATGTAATTATTTTAAATAAATATACTTGTTTTACACATACGCTGGACATTCAGAAATACAACTTCCTCTCTATATCCATAATGATTTTCAGCACGAATGATATACTCTCCTCTGTCATCTAATTTTACTCTATTTATAATAAAATGATAATCATCATTTCCATAGCGTTTCATAAATTTGACGCTTTGTTTCAATTCTTGATTGTTATGGTACCAAGTAATTGTAGGAGCAGCTATTGCTATTACACGACAATAGAACTTGACACTTTGTCCTTCATAGGCAAAAGCACTCTGAGGTTTTATAACAAATCTTGGTGCAGCTTGTCGCCGGTCTATAAAAATATTAATTTAAAATTATTTAAATGCTTTATTAAACATTTGAAAATAACAATTACCAAATAAAAAACATACCAAATGATGTATCCCTAATACAATATTTATCAATCAATAATTTCCTCAACGCACTATACTCAGAAAGTCGACCCAGTGCTATTGGGTAGGTGTTCCATAATTCATATTTAGCTCTAATACGATCACGTATATCTATGTATCTAGAGGAATTAATGATTGATGTTTTATCACTGTGGTCACCAACAAGCCAAGGATGCAGTAAACATTCATGGGCAGTCATTCGTTTTCTGAAAATAAAATTTAAATATCATGATATAAGAAGTGGAGGAATAAGTAAGTATTAATTTACTGAATCTCTTGTTGAAAGTTAAATTTAACTTAAAATATAAATTACATGGTCATTAATCATGTTTCATTGGATTATTCATTAATTGCAGAGCATAATACTCTGTGTCAATTGGGTACCTATATTAATAACTCGGAGGTTGTTACTAACAATGATAAAAAAACAAATAAAATAAATTTTTTTTGAGTTAATTGAACATATTTGAACAACTTTTAAATTTTGTAAACAACTCTAAAAATAGACTTTGTGTAAAAAACTTGTATGCAAATTTTTTAGTCTATATATTTGAATCAAATAAGTACTTTTTACACCAACAAGCAATAATTCAGGGCTTTTCTATATAAAAAAGAATAAAAACTGTAAATTGAAAGCAAGAAAAACAACAATAAACACATCCATCTACAAAATGTATTTCTCAGTGAAAATAAATAAACACTGAGCCATGGGTAATTTGAAGGAAAGATTTATCTCTAATCATTTTTGAAAGAAAAATCCTTAAAACCAAGTTTGGATAGACCCAACAAAGAACTAATATAGATTTAAATCCTAGGAATTTGTCTTACTCCTTGTTTTTAATGAGAAGGCGCCTTATAAAATCTTTTCCTTCTTCAGAAACATTAGCGAATGCGTCTTCATCAAAGTCCCATTCACAAGCTTTAACATTTTTCAGTGTTTCAACATCATTTTCTCCGGCAAAAGGTGACAAACCACTCAATCTGAAACACCATAGATAAAATATTACAAGAAATGATAATAATTACTATCAATTAATATTTTTTGAGGTAATAAACATATACTTAAAACTTACAAGACATAAGCCAAAACACCAACAGCCCACATGTCAGTATAAAATCCAACAGGTTCTCTCTCAACTATTTCAGGTGCTGCAAACTCAGCAGTTCCAGTAGATATTTTGACTACCTCATTGGGATCAAGTTTTGTAGCTAACCCAAAGTCTATAAGCTTAACATTTGTACTATGTTTTGTTTGACACATAATATTTTCAGGTTTTATATCTAAACAAAAAAAGAATCAAATCAATATTTTAAGTATAAATGGAAAGATTGAATAAAAATACAAAATTTTTAATTCTATCAGATTCTAATATCTTCAGAATACATATTTAAAAAATCATAGGTGTTAATAGTGTTGTTTTTTTCGTGGCAGCCTAATCCATCATATGGTATACCTATTCTCTCAGGTGGCTTTTCAAACATTCAAGGGGTCGACCAAAGCATAGGTGAGAAAATTGCTTCAAGACTGATCTAGTAGACTTGGATTTATTACTGGACAGATGAATGTAGAGAGTGGTGGTGATATCGACATCAAACTTTCAGGTTTGCTAAGAATTAGTTATTATTACACTTTTATTTTAATTTATGGGTTTAGTGTGGTCCTAAGGATTTTTCCCTCAACCATTTTGATTGATATTCAATAATTAAAAATTAATCCAGATGCATACACATAGAAGGGAAATCATCGCACTATTTTAAATGATCCAGGCCAATTTTCTCTATTGTGCATTAAGAAGTTTCACTTCCAAAAAAAAACAAAAAAAAAACACTTTTTTACACTGCCAATTCGTCTAAATTTGTTTAATTACTTAAGAAAAATGGAGCTTTGAGGATTCTCTTTCACAAAACTGTTAGCCCATCCAAGTGCACTGTTTCAGTAACACAACTTTCTAGCCCTCCCTTCCATCATCAAAGGGTTAATAACAGTCAAAGAATTAACATCATAATACTTTATTTAACCCCCTCCTCCCCCCCCCAAAAAAAATATATATATTAAAATACATACATTTAAATTATTCAGTATTTTAAATTTAAATATTAAAAATGTATCATAATGTACAGTTGTAAATAGCAATAAATAAATATTTATAAAAAATATATATATATTAAAAATGATTTTCTTACCAAGATGAATGATATTCTTTTCATGCATTTGTTTGATTGCCTCACATATCTGCCTCATGTAATTTATAACTTCTGCTTCAGACATAATATAGCCTTCAGTAGTTATCCTTTCAAAAAGTTCTCCACCAGAAAGACTGAAATTAATAATTTAATTGTGTTCCAAATGAGTTGGCTAACAAAACAGACAGTGCATCAAAAAACGAATTCCCCACCTTAACCATATAATAGATACACAAATAATTTAGACAAACCAACTTTTAAAATTGGTTATACATTCAAGTATTTATATGTGTACATACAAATTATCTTGCACAATCACTGGTCTAGTAACAGTACTTTCTTACAAAGTACATGTGTACCCCTGACCCTTCATGAAAGGTCAACAAACCCATGGGTTGTAGTGGTACAGATTTAATTTTTTTTAATATATATATATCTGCGTGTGTACACATATATATGGGGTCATTCTCTGAAAAGTTTTTTTTTTTTATATTTTGAAGTTTCTTCCAACTAAATTTTTAATCTGAGGATACCCAGATTAATGAGAAATGGAGAGTTTAAGGCATGATAAAAATAGAAATAGTGAAAATCTACAAATTTCAGCTCAGAGACAATATTTATTCCTCTTGGAGGAATTAAAAATAAAAAAAGTGAAAATAACTTTAAATCATTGCTATGTACTAAAGGACATGAAAATATATATGTGTATATGTGTGTATATATATGTATATATATGTGTTTGTGTGTGTGTGGGTGTGGATGTGTGTGTACCATTATTTTTTTATTGTTTTAAAAACAATATATCATGAAAAGTTAAAAGTGAGAAAGAAAATTACTTACAATTCAAAAATAAGAACCATTTCATCATCATCTTCAAATGCATCATGCAAATTAATAAGTTTAGGATGATGTAGTTGGTTCATTATGTCAATCTCTTTTCTAATCAATTCCTTTTCCATTGGATGAGACACTGGAATGAATTTAGCAGCAAAGACATTGCCAGTCTTTTTTTCTCTACATCTATGCACAACACCAAATGCCCCAGTTCCAATTTCTTCCAATATGTCATAAGAATCATAAACTGAAGCAGTTTTAATATCAACAGGCTGAGGGATGTATTTTGAATAAATATCAAACACTGAAAAAAATTAAACAAAAATATGTCACCAAATGAAAACATTATTTTTTATAATACATCCAAACAATGTTTCTTACCATATTGATCGTAATCTTTTATGGTGTCCTCACATTTTCCTCTTATTTTCTTTCCTGTTTCATCAACTAAAAAACAATTTTGTTGAAAATTAATAAAATAAAAATAAGATTAAATATATTATAAAATGAAAATATCATTGAGCTATAATTATCACTTGATGTGTCTGTGTGACATGATAAACAACTTTATTCTGGAACTAAGTCCCCAAATAATTAACAAAACGCTAAATTAACAAAAAACAAAAAAAATATATATATATATAACTTAAGTATCCTCAAGGGAAAAAGATGAAAAGGGTATGAAATAACTCTCACGGGTTCCAGAAATAGAAATAGAATTATTCATTCCAGTACATCTATATATACATATCAATCAGCTGTTCGACACAATCAGGTGATAAGGCCTGTCAGCTGTTATCGTACTCAGGCTGTAACTTATACATATATATTGTAAAATTCCTTTCTGACAACTGTAACACCAACTTGAGAGATTATAGGATGTTTGATTGTCATATTGAAAACATTTGCCAAAAATTACATCCTAAGCAAATAAAGAAAAAATTAGATTGTGGAAGCATTTGGAAGTCATCAAAGAGTGATCTTAATAGAAAACCCCCTTAAGAGGAAGTGGTACTGGCTTATTTCAGAAGAAAAGATAATAGACAGGGGAAAGGGATGTGAGAGCCTATCAGCCATTTGAACATGGCTGAAGTGGCAGAGAGGGAATTACCAATATTACAATACCGCTCACCACTGCTGGATAGAACACCTGCTCTGGACACTAAAATTAGCTACTTATACCCTAAGACATCGGATTGGGTACAAGGTTCAGTAGAAACACAAAGAGATAATCTGCCCTGTTTCACTGATGGATTAAGGATAGATTCAACTGGTCTAATGGGTGCAGGAGTCTATATAAAAGATTTAGACATAGAACTAAGCTTCTCAAATGTTGGGTTTCACCATTTTGTTGGGTGCTACATGCCCTGAAGTCATGAATTGTGAAAGTGTAGGCATCACTATCTTTTCAGACAGTCTTCTGTTCAAGCCCTTGCTCCCCCAGCTCACCTAAAGTCACCGCTACAATGGTGAGAGAGTGTAGGGAAACATTAGAGTCACTTGCAGGCTTAAAGAAGCTTAAGTTAGTGAGGTCCCTGGACATAAGAGAATCACTGGTAATAAGAAAGCTGACCAGCTCGCTAGAGGCGATGCTGAGTACCCTTTAATGAGGCCAAAACCATTCCCATTTCTAAAAGACATCAGCATAAAAAAGTCCTTGATTGGACATAGAAGATAGCAGGCAAGGAGTGGAGGGAATGTGGAAGGCTGAGACAGGGTTACTAATAACTAAACCCTCCACTACTAGAACTAAGTGGCAGCTAGACCTAAATAGAAATGAGCTTCAATTACTAATAGGAGTTCTTATAGGTCATTGCAGAATAAAAAGATATTTTAAGATTTGTGGAGTAGTTGATGATGAAACTTATCACTTATATGGACATGCCCTAGAAACTGTACTACATTATACAGCAGACTGTGACTGGTACACGTCACTAAGATATAGTCTTCAAGGCTCTGATAGAATCATAGAACATGAGGCTTTCTGCACAGATTGGTTGACCCTTTTAAATTACATTTGAGAATCAAAAAGATTCCACATAGAGGAAAAATAGTATCATAAGAATTATTCCATTGTTCTTTCTTGGGGTTACGTTCCCCCAGTATTACCAGTACCAATACCAGTACCAGCAATAAAAAACCTGGGATTTAAAAAAAAAAAGACTGAATAAATGAGAAGAAAACAATGGAAACCAAGGTTAGGATAGGTTGATCTAATTATCCTATGAAATACATTTTAAAAATAAATATCCAAAATTTGTGTATTTTTTTTTCTAAAATATATTGCCATTAACACCTTATTGTTCTATCCCACAGTGTGATAGGTGATATTATTTGTCTACTTTTTGTATCATACTTTTAATATATTTGTATTTATTACTGTGCTTCTTAATTTATTTATAAGAAGATGAATTATACAACCTAAAAAATGTACATTTTACACCAAACACCAAAATATAAGACAAATAAATATCACTATGGGTCCCTCAGACCCACCTGTTGTGCTGTGGGTTAAAGAAACAGAGAGAAGATATTTAAATGACAAAATCATTAATGTAATAGATAGTTAAAATTTAATATATAACAAAAAAAAACAAACAAAAAATAAAAACATGGCAATACCTTCATATTGTTTTTTCTTTGGTAATTTCTTGTCAAGATCTTTTGTTTTAATTAAATCTGATTCTTCACTTGGCAAACTGCGACCATACACATTTTCTGCATATACCCTGAAAGAATATTCATGCCCTGGAGATAGTCCTGACACTGCTATTGCTGTGAATCTGTAAAATAAAATAAAATAAATCAATGGACTATAACGATAGAAAGACAAATTGATTTTATTTAACTATTAAACCAAATTACTGATTGAAAACTATTAAAACAAAATAAAATAATTATGAATTGGTATGAAATTCATATAAGAAAACAATTTTACCTTGTATGGCCAACACGAATCCAACTTGACATAGGCTTTTCTCTTTTCTCTACCAAGTAATTGGTTATATGACTACCACCATCCCAACTAGGAGCTTGCCAACTCAATGCCAATGAATCCACACCAATATTTGAAGCAGATGGAAATCTTGGTGGATCAGGAACATCTATGAAGAACACCAAAATAAATTTATTTAATTCTCCCAAGCTTTCAGTCTGCATTAAATCAATTACAATTAAAGTAAATTTCAGAATTTTCTGAAAGTTCTAAATGTGTTTGTTATACATTAACATCTAAATCTTCAAAAAATAAATAATTCAGAGAACAGTTATTTTAATAATTAAATTTACATTAATTATATATATATCTCAAGTGTTTATCAAATATTTCAGATAGATGATGATCTAAAACAGTTAGGAATTAATAAATAAATGGAAAGACAGATTCAATTACTGCCAATATACAATGTGAATGTGTCAATAACTGATGACTATAGATAAGTAGAAAGGAATGAAATATTTTTACTATTTGGAAACTAATCTACAAAATATCTAAAAAAACTATGCCTCACCACTTATCTGAATGTTGATAGTAGCCGAGTCAACACCTTGGTCATTTTCAGCAACAATTCTATAGGCACCATTGTCAATATTACTGCCATCTCTGATTGTAAGTATTGCATGTCTCTCCTTTATGAAAAAAATAATAATAATAAATATGAATAAATTATTATCTAAATAAATACTACTTTTTAGGTTTTGAATAAGTTACCTTAATATCAACTGAATAATGGCCACCAGATTCAATCAATTCTGAGCCTCTGTACCAACTGATTTTAGGCTTAGGAAAACCAGTAAATGGGATTTTAATAACCACATTTTCACCCTTGTTGAAAAATGCCAAGTTCTGAAATCTTGGGGGAACATTAAGTTTTGGAGGACCTGGAAAAATAAATAAAAGTAGGTATAGGCTTAATAGATTATAGGCAAAGTATGTTGAGTTTTTGAATGAGAATAAAATGAAAAATCAATTTGTTTATTCTGGGGCGTATGTTCACCTAAAATAATTTATTAGACATAATAATAGACCAACTATTCAACCAGACTAACTAAAAGAGACATAAGAAAAACTTTCTCTATAACAAAAATAGCCATCATAATACCATTAATTTACTTCATTTAGTGGCCAATATATAAATATTTTTCCATCAATAAAATCAAAGTTATAAATTCCTAATAAGAAATATATAATATAATATAGTATAATAATAATATAATGTAGTACGAATAAAATTTAAAATAATATAATGCAGTACGAATAATATTTAACTGGATTATTTAATATATGTAGGGTGTATATAAAACGAGAAAGAGGAAAATTAAGGATTTTTGACAGCTAGAGTAAGGCCATCAGATATGTGTAGAGGCAGAATATAATACTATATATAGTTTTAATGGGTTTATAGTTATTTAGTGCTAACGCGGGTATAGTTATATAATGTTAATGGGTAACCTCTTATATACTTCCTTGTGGTTGGGATCGAAAAACCTGTTCTGTGGATCTGCTATAAAATAAAGTCAATCTTCCCATGATTTATATTTAAAAAGAACAGAAGCATTGCAGGTTAGAAATGAAATGGAATTCCAGTTGGATATAATTATATCAATTAATTATTCATCAAATACAGCAGTTTTGTAAAATAATGAAATTTAATGGGCAAGAGCTTGTACTACTTTTAAGGTCTTGCTTAGTATTTGTTAAATACTTCTTATCCGGAAATAAACCAGTCTAATTTTGGTATCTTGTGGAGCACTGCTACATAGATTCAAGGCTCGAGTTGAAAACAAAAATTGAAAAGTCTCAATAAAATATGGATGGATAGAAATTGATCACAGACTGGACTAAGCGATTTGATAAAGACATTATTGTGTTACAAGGGGTACTATAGGAGAGTTTTAATCTTATGCAACCTAACAATTTAGGAATAACTGTTTGGTACAGATGCTGCTAAAGTAAAAGTGTTTTTTTTTTATAAGTACAGCATTTTTTAGTAAATCCTGAGAGCTTTACTTTTTTTTCTATTATAGAATATTATTGGACAAACTTACAATGATAAAAAAATATGCTGATTTCAGTGGTAATGAAGTAAAATGTGAATTCTGTTGTAAACTGGAAATGGCATATGAAAACAAATAAGAAAATGATATTAGGAAATAAAAATGCAAAGAAAGGAAGTACGGGAATGATATATTGTTCTTCTATCTACAAGTAAAGTTGCACAAACAAAGTAATGATAACACAATCCACCAAATAAACCTTACTATTTATATAAAAAAACATTACTAAAATAAGAATACAAATATAAAGACTAGCAACAGAAGCATTAGACACCTGAGAGAAGTGTTGATATAGAAACATTATTAGTAATAATCAGTGATAACATTTATAAAATGATTTTATCATATCAAAATAAGATTATAGATCACTAATCTTGGCATGGGAAAAAGGGATAATATGAGAAGCAAATTATAATTTGATAATGAATATCCTAATGTTCATAGAAATTATAAGGCAGCTAAATTAAATGTTTTCAATCATAACAATATTGGGAGGAATATTAATAAATATATTTTAAAATAGAGACATGTATATGCAATAGTATTAATATATTTTATGTTTTTTTTTTTAAGAGTGACTAGAGCTGGAGATTGAAATATGAATTTCCTAGCTCATCTGACACCCATACTAAATAAGTTTAAAGAGGACTTGCACAGTATTTTAAGGACAATAATCGATAATATTTCAAGTTTTTTTACTGGCTCATTAATTCTTGATATTATCATTATTATTGAATGAACATTTATTCAAAAAATTATCAATTGACCACATTTAATCTCATATTCATATTTCAATACGAGAATGAATTCAAATTTTAGAGCTAATATCTATATATGTTTTTAATCATAGCATAAATATGATAATTTTTTTTTATAATACTTACAATTAATTATAAGTTCAGCTCGAGTAGACTTAACGCCACCTTTATTTACAGCACGGCACACATACTCATCTGCATCAACACCATAAACATTATTTATTACTAAGGTATGAGTATCATGTTCTGAGAAAATAAAATGTCTTGCTCCAGGTGTGATATTGTGAGCTCCCTTGTACCTAAATAAAATAAAATTTACTTAAAAAAACATTATAAAAATATGTCCTATCTTGCATAATTCAAACAGTGGTTGACTGAATTTTAAGATAATAAAATTACTTAATATTATTAATAAGAAAACACACCAGGTTATGGTTGGTTTTGGAGTACCAGTTATTATACACTGGAACTGAGCATTTCCATTTTGAGCTGCATAAGCATTTCTTAGTGGCTTAACTATTTCAGGTGGAGTAGCCGCTGAAAAAATTATATCAATAATTAAAGTACAGTAATGGAAATCCATTAATGTTATATTGTCAATACTATAACAATAAAATATACCTTTGGGATCCTTTATTTTAATACTATTTGAAGCAGTTGATGGTAAACTTAAACCTGCTTCATTCTGCGCAAATACCCTAAATTCATACTGACGACCTTCGATGAGATTAGAAATATTTATTGTTGTAGGTAAACAAATTGCCACATTCACCCTCTGCCAAGCATCACTATTGATTTCTCGTTTATCCACCCAATACCCTTGGATTCTTGATCCTCCATCAGATGAAGGTTTGTCCCAACTAAGGTTAACAAAGTCCCCTCCAACTTCAGTAACAACAGGAGTACCAGGGCTCGAGGGTAAATCTGTAATGATATTAAAAATTATTTTAGTTTATAAAAGCTTTAATATTTAATTTAATGAAGCACAATGAATTATTTTTCCTACCAAATGGAGCTTTAGCCTTAATTACATTAACACCTTCCAGAGGAGGGCCCATTCCATTTTCATTTACAGCCATAACACGGAATAAATATTCATTTCCTTCAGTAAGCCCTTGTACTGTGAATGTAGTATCTCTACAAGTTGTTGATATACAAATCCAGTGAGTGCTACAAACTTCTCTTCTTTCAATAACATAATGTGAAATGTGAAGACCACCATCATAGCTTGGAGGTTTCCATGCTAAAGTACATGTGTGTTTAGTGATTTCTGATACTTCTAAAGGACCGATTGGAGCATCAGGTATTCCTAAAATTAAAAAAAAAAATACATTCACCTAAAGTAGTAGTATATAATTTATAATTAATGTTTAATATTTTACAGTTAGTTGCTCCATGAAATTTTGACATGAAGGCTAAAATAATTTTACATTCCACAGATCATCATTTTATCTATCAAATTACTAATAATTTATAGGATTCAAATATCTTAAAAGTAAAAACTAGTAAGTTTGGTTAAAGAGCCAGTAAGAAGAAAAAGTAAGAGCAATGCAATCAGTTTTAAATGGAATGATAGAAATAGGCCCTAATAAGACATTAGTGGCTCTGATAGGAAATAATGATGAAAATATGACATCTGAAGAAAGAAAATGCCCATGCGGACATTAACTGTAGTATAAATAAACATAGTTATTCTCAACAAGCCAGCACATTATGGAAAATTAAAAGTATGAAAGGTACTGTCATGAAGAAAAGGTAAACTTTAAATAAAATAAATGAAAATTTCAAAACAGGTAAAAAATGGGGTGGCAGATTAGGTGAGACAGTGTACTGCCAACTCCCAGGTTCAAATCTAGCCATAGTAGAAAACTTATTTTCTATTTTATCAGGCGTGGATTGATTTTGAAATTGGAAAACCTTCTTAGGGCAAACTCAAACACTATAAAGTGGGTACCTAACCTTTCAATGGATTTGTTGATTACGGATAGATCAAGTCTTTCTGTAACTATAAAAAATAGTATCCTATCAAGTACTGAACCTACAACCTTCATAGATTGCAGTAACACAGAAAATATGAAAAATTCCTTGTTGAAAACATAGTAATTAAAAAAGCATTGTGTAAACTATTAGATTTTAAAAATGATTATTTAAAAGTACCTGTAATGTAAATTTGACAATTTCCAGTCGTACTACCACTTTCATTTTTAATTGTAAGACTATAAGACCCAGCATCATCACTATTAACTTCTCTTATGAAAATGACGACATAATCATCAAATACAATGTATTTGATATGATCACTAGGACTAACTTGCTTCTTATCCTTCTCAAGATAAGCTTCCATTGGTTGATCACCAGAGTACATAATTTTGATTTTACTATTCTCACCTTTAGGCAAATATAAAGCACTGGGCATTCTATCTATACGAGGAGGATCTATAAAAAAAAGAAGAGTATATTATACACATATAAAAATAAACATCATGAATAAAACTTAGTATATAGATGGTTTTTAATTTTCAACAACTTTTTAAGTTTTCTATATCTTCTTATTTCAGCAAGAATGTTATATTATAAATATTGTTTTGTTTGTTTAAATAAGGCATCATTTAGTATGAAAGAACTAATTCATAAAATTAAATGTCATTGCAAAATAAGAAAAATTAATACTTACTTCCTACTCTTATATGTGAAGTTGTATTAGCATGACCAACAGTATTATATGCCTCGCATGTGAAATTTCCTTCATCTATTTCAGTAACATCTGTAAAATGAAGTTTAAACAATCCATTTGTTGATTCAGCTTTATATTTTGCACCAAGTAAAATTTCCAAGCCATTTTTCAACCATCTAGCTTGTGGTACTGGATTTCCTTGAGCTTGGCATTGTAAAGTAAATGGCTTTCCAAAAGGAATTATGTGATTATACAGTGGTTGAATAAATTCAGGTTTCTCTCCTCCTTCAGTTTCACATATTCTTACTGGTGTGGTGCAAGAACTAGGCTCACTTCTACCAACACTGTTGTAAGCAATCACTCTGAATTCATAATCAGCTCTTTCAGTGAGATTAAGAGGTGTGAAAGAAGTATCAACTACATTATAATCATTACATTTGACCCAAACAGCTGTTCCTATTTCTCTTTTTTCAATTATGTAGCCCAAGATTCTTGAACCACCATCTGAAGTAGGTGGTTCCCATTTCAGATCAACATAGTTCTTTCCAACCTTTATCACAGATGGAGTTCCAGGCATACCAGGAACTTTTAGTTTCCCTTTGAGATGGAAAGCTGATGAATTTTGTGAAGGTTTGCTGAGACCAGCTGCATTTTGTGCTCTAACACGGAATTCATATGTATGTCCTAGAGTCAGACTATGAACAGTATACGTAGTGTCCTTGACTAAATAGTCATTAATTGATCTCCATTGAGCATCATCACTGGTGTCCCTAAAAATATAAATTATTGGATCATTGAGATAAAAATAAGGTTTCTAAGGAGAATAGATACAGGGTGAATATATCTATATATCTAGTCTATCTGTTCACTCCACTTAACTTCTATAATATTTATTTAATTTTTTGCTGGATGGCATGTGAAGCATCTTTTGAAGATATTATTAATTTTCTAACCTCATCCAGTTCTTACTAGATAACTAAGGTTAACTTTTCCAGTGCACCTAACTCTGGAATTGGGTATTTTTTTCACTGATTCTAATAGTAAAACAAATTCATATCACGTACTTTTTTTATTTGACAAGTCCTGAAGGTATGAAGCACCAAGAAGTTTAACAATTTTTTTCCAGAATTGGCAATTTTGGCGGTTTTTGTAAGAAAAATCAAAAAACCCTAAACAATATAATGTTTTAGAATTCTGTTTCCCGTGAAAACCCATTATTACAATTGAGGCATTTCTTAATTACCCTCCTCAGTCAATGAAACTCTAATGACGACTCTTATAATAACAGATTCTTATGATAAACTGAATTCTGAAACAATTTTGTTCTTAAGGATTTTTTTATTTTTTGCACCGTTTGCAAGTATTTGTTACAGGTAAATCATCAAAAACCATGAACAATTGTCAACAGTTTTTGGTGATTACACCTTCAAGTGTTGTATCAGAATAATACCCAAAATAAATTCATCTTCAAATCTGATTTACTATAAGAATCAGTAAAATGAAAAAAAAAAAACAGTGCCTCATTTTATTGAAAATTCCAGAGTTAGGTGCACTGGAGGTTAAAAAATTAATAATACTCTACTGTTATGACTCAGAAAAATCAAATCCAATGTTAATTTACTGTATGAAAAAATGGTATTTTTTGTAAATAAAGTTGGATAAAATAAAAAAAATTAAAACATTTTAATTAATTGCCATTGCTAATGCATTACATAATTGCAAAGTTTAATGCCATTGAAAAAATGTATGATTATTCAGACCCTGTTCCTTGTAAATGAAACAGGACAGAATAATTATAGGTTATTATTTTAAAAAGTTTTTTTTGTGTTTTAGGGGATTAATAAACATGGTTTATTACTTACTATCTGTATTGTCATTGTATTTAATTATGTTTATGTAACTATTGTTTACTGCAATCTGTATCCCATGTTTTTACTAATAAAAGGTGAAATAAATAAATATTATATTTTGTATTTTTTCCAGTAAATTGGTATGAGTTTCCCACTCATTATCATATAAAATCGATCAAGCTTTAATTATATAAATTTTTTTAGCATTAATTTGATTTTTTTCCTTTGTTTATAATTAAAAGAAATTCTTTTATTCAATATCAAGGGATGTCACAACAACTCATAAAACTTGATCCCTCAGAAAATCATAAAAAAATTAAAATAATTTCATTTAAAATTTTAAATATAATAAAAATACAATATCGTAAGTATAATAATTTTTTGGGAGCATACATAGTGTATGATCAGAAACCAAAAAAGTAAATGGACATACTTTATTTCTATTTTATATCCTTGAATTTTCGCTCCACCATCAAATAATGGTCGACTCCATGTCAGAGTAACATTATTATTCTCCCAGTCCAGTATTTGAGGAGTACCAGGTGCTTCAGGGACAGTAAAGGGATATTTAGCAGTAATTGGATTATCCATTTCAATTGGATCTGATATACCATACTGATTTTCAGCTCGAATCCTGAATAAATACTTCTTGTTTGGTTCTAATCCAAAAATGTCATAATGACAATTTCTTACAAAGCTGCTGAATTTCACCCAAACCTGAAACAAATTATTTATAATATTGATGCATACAGTTTTGTTTTTCTTGAGAAGGCTAGTAATTAATAAATAATATTTAATTGATTAATATAATAGTATTTTTAAAATTAATAAAAATATTAATTTTTTCTAATATATATGTATAAATAATTATTAAAAATATATTATATGAGGGGGGGGGGAGTTCAAATTAAGAAATCATATCAAATTAAATCAGGTTTACTAAGTTTTAAATAAATAAATTGCAAGTACTTTTGATTACTCTTCAGTCCATCATACTCGGACACAGATATTCTTTCATTCAACGGTTGGCAAGTGACTATTTTATAAAGTAGTTACAACTTAATATTTTAGTTAATGTGAATATTCATGATTATGAATGTGATAAATACTTACTCCAGAGGAGCTTTCCAATTTTTCAACAATGTAATTAGTAATTGGTGAGCCTCCATCATCTGCAGGTGGCCTCCATGCTAGGCTGCAAGTCTCAGGAGTAATATCTGACACTTCTATTGGCCCTTGAGGAGGTAATGGTTTGTCTGAAATTTTTAAAAAGTTGTTAAGAATCATGATTTTATTCAGTTGAATAAGCTTCATTTAGCAATATTTAAATAAAAAATATGTAAAATATAAAAAAAAAAATCTTTTAAATTATAATTAATAACTACATAATTGTATAAAAAAAAAAAAAAAAGTACAATTCAAAGGGACCCACAGAAATGCAGGCATATCAATGTTAACTAAATAAAATTGTAATAGATAGTTGTTGCTTATCAGCAAGTTCACTGACAAGGGTTCTATAAACATAAGATCTGATATTTAAGAGAAGTGGAAGTATACAGAGACTATTCTTTATTTGTTTACCAATTCTATAAATATGTAATATAGTCTTACAGTAACTTTATTTCAAATCACAAAATTTTGATATTTATCAATTCATTTGATGTTTTTCAATTCAAACGTTCCTATTAATATTGTAAAATCATTTTTATATCAATTGACTAAACATATATTTATTATAACAGACAATTGATACGAAAAACCAAATTAATTGAGCATATAAGTAATAATCTTGATTAATAGTAATGGAATAAAGAATTAAAATATGATTTGAAAGTATTGGTGTTAATAAACGATAATGTTTTTTTGTTTAAACATTTATTACTAATCCTTTTGGATTAAGGTTTATTGTAGGGTTGATAGCTTAGAGTTCATCATTCCTGTGAAAATATCAAGAGATAAATGATAGTGAAATTAAAGAAATGTAAAGCTGAAGAAGGCATCAGCCTTGAATCAAAGGAACAAATCAAATATTTATATACACCGACACCTCTGAAACTGGTGAACAAACTATTAGCTCTGAAATTTACTTGTTTATTTTCTAAAGTGTACAGGCCACTCCATATACTTGGCATATTTTGGCTGGGATACATTAAATTTTATTTTGCATATTTGGCCAAATTTTTTGTTAAAATAATTTTTCTCTCAATTAAAATAGGAAATAAACATCCCTTGGTTGAGCATATTAGTTTAAATTAACTATGTTTAATTTTATTAAATACACCAATTCTCATAGCAGGAACATTATTTAGTTCCAAGTTTAACATTTGGATTAATCTTTTCAATTCACAAAGGAGAGCTTTTTCAACTGATGGAAAAATGGTTGTTTGCAATTAGTGCAATTAAAATATAAAAGATAATTTCAAACCAACCAGATACTTGTCTGAACCATTCTTCAAAGTTTATACTTTAATTTCAGATCAACTGAAACAATGACATTATGTTTAAGGTAGGATTCTGGGATTTTTCTTTCAGTTGAAGACAATTCTTTATTACAATTAACACTTTTTCTGATCTTGCTGAAATCGAATGGCATTTTCAACACAGAATCTTGTTTTACATTGGTTAAATATGTAATTCTCTCATTAAATATTACAAAATCTCTATTTAAATAAATCTTCCTAAGATATTAGACAATAGAATTAAATGAAAGTCATCAAATTATTAACAAATTGTAGGTCAGTGGTGAACCTAGAAAACTTGGGGCCTCTTAAAGGAAAAACAGAGATATATCCTAATAAAAAATGTATGCTAAGCAACTTCAAGAAACATAAATTAAATTCTTATTGGTGAAACAACAGCAGCAAGTGAAATCAGAGATCCAAAGAGAGCAAGTGAAATATTATCTAACTTTAAACAGTTTTGAAAACTATAACCTCTTTTTTTCTCATAATTCTGGCATTTATCAAACATATTTCAGCAAAAAACATTGTGTTGTAGTGTATGTTAAACAATAAACTCTAGTTATTGTAATGTACTAGTGAGTTTTGTTTTCATAAAACTTTAATGCATATGTTAATATAACTATTATTTACAAAAATAAAGCACATTAAATATTGAGTGAGAAGAGGCTTGCTGAATTATTTTACCCAGGTTGCTGGTTAAGCTGATGGCAGCCTTTACAACCAATAAAAGTATGTACAATTTTAGGCACAAGTTACATGTTAAGGAAACTATAAGAGGTATGTATAGCAGAAATGCGGAATGCCATTCCATTGATGATTGGATTTCAATGATAATCTGAGAATTTAAACACATACAGATAGGTAGAGGCTATTATAAGATGAAATCCCTTGCAAAGATTTTGCTTAATAAAATATTAAAGGAAGTAAACTGAAAGGTATTTTGAATTCTTTGTTGTGTAATTAACATATATAGTTTCCAGTGATTATTTTGATTAATAATTTTCAACACTATAATTGCAATCAGTATAGCTGTTATTTAACAGACAGTGTATGGAATGTGGGAATTAATAATATAAATTTCTTAGAAGTCTCTATTCTCTTCAGATCTAGATCAGGATTATGCACTCCAGCTAATTGTCTCTGATTTAATTAAATTTGGCATCTCTATTATAGCTACTATGTTACATTTCTAATATACTTACCAACAACAATAACTCGGCAACTTGCTGAATCTGAACCTTCGGAGTTGATAAGTTGTATGGTATATGAACCTGAATCTGTAGATCGCTTAGCACATTTATTCCGAAAAACTGTCTCAGTTGTAGTTGTTTCAAACTTAATTCTACTATCAGATAACACTTCTTCATTATTAATAAACCACAAAGGTTTTGGTGTGGGATTACCAATAAAAGGTACAGTGATAGTAAATTCCTCTCCAGCAATGACTGTCATATCTCTGATACTAAGGTCACTAGTAATTTTTGGTGCACCTGTAAACATATGAATAATTGGCGAGGACTTTCTTTATAAATATTTATAGATAGAGAAAGACTCTACCTAATTGAGAATTCTAAAAAAGTTTAAAATATTTACATAATAATAAGCATACATTGACAACAAAAATACATTAACTAAAGATTTGTTTACATACAGGGAGGTATCCTGCACCAAATGCCATCTGAAGAAGAACTCCATGGACTTTGACCTGCAGCATTAACAGCAGCTACTCTGAACTCATATTCATGATCAGTTATTAAATTTATAACCCTAAAATAAACATTTTGGAAAAATTAATTTACGCATTGAAAAGAAAATTCACAAAAAAATGAGAAAGGAGAAACTCATGCTGATAAATGAAAAAATAAAATTCTTACCTATGAGTTGTGTTAGGAACTAGGGCATGAGTTGCTTTTGTCCACTTATCTTCTGTAATTAGTCTCTTTTCAATAACATAACCTGTTATTGGTGAACCACCATCATGTCTGGGTTTCATCCATGTTAAAGTAATTGATTCTTCGTCTGCCTCTACACATCTTGGGACTCCTGGAGCAGCAGGAGGATCTGGACAAATAATGTTAATAAAGAATAGTATAACAAAAGTGAATATTATATGTCCTAAAGGTTTCCCTAGATTTAAAATAATAATTATGTTATGAAACATTATTCAGAGAAAATAATCCCTATACTCTAAAATAAGTGATTTCTGTTAACAAAATCCAATAGAAGGATTATGCTTTAATTTTTTTAGGAATCAAAAGCCAATTAATTCCCCATGAAAACTCTAATTTAGTAAAATAATAAATAATTAAAACCAATCTGTGCAGTAGAAATAAACATGTACGATAAAAAGGGGGTTTAGCTGTATCAGGGGCATGATCATATGTTTAATGTGAATATGTCAATGATAATGAACTTCTCCCGGACACAGATTTAAACCAGGGTGTAGAGTATAATTTATTTTCTGTTTTATTAGGTATTGACCGATTGTAGGACTGTAGAATCTCCTGAAGCACAGCCAGCAGAGCTACATAATAGAGAATAAGTCAAACCAGAGTCTTCCATGAGTTTTAGTAAAAAGCTGGCCATAATACTAACTACATCATCTTCTATTATGATTCTTGGTCAAATATTTGTACACCATAATAAAGTATAGCAACCAAGACCCTTAATTGGTTTAATTAATTAAATATCTCATAATGTATTATAAATTATATAAATAATATATTAAAGTAATTAAGTTTTCATCTAAGTTAGAATATTAAAAAAAAAATTGTACAGGTAATTACCAAAAGGATGTCTTGCTTTAATTGGATCTCTCGTGACTGCAGGATCAGAAGTACCATATAAATTTTCAGCCATCACTCGGAAATCATAATCTAGTCCCACTTTCAAATTTCTTATTCGACAGAATGGAACTGTACAGAAACTGCTGACCTAAAACATAAAGTAGAAAATAAACATTTTCTGTTTATCTATGTATACACTTACACTTAATTTGGGCATTGGTAAATAATATATTAATATGGCTATGCTATATTATGTTTATATAGGAAGATGGTCAGAGTTGCAGTCAAAGGAGAAACAAAAATAGTTTACAACTATTTTTGTTTCTCCTTTGACCGCAACCCTGACCATCTTCCTATATATCAATTTTTACGGTCAACTATATATACTATATTATGTTTATATCAGCCATAGCCAATAGAGTATTTATTTCCTCTCGAAGTATTAGAATAAGAATAATTAAATTACCTTTGTCCATGTTGAAGAATGAGTTTCTTTCTTTTCAATGATGTAATTTGAAACTTCAACACCACCATTGTCTTTAGGGGGATTCCAATATAATGTTAAAGCATCACCAGCAAATTCTTCAGCTCTTAAATCTTGAGGTGGTGATGGGCGATCAAGTACCTTAACATGAAGTGTGGCAGTATCAAAACCATATTGATTTTTCAATTGTAAACGATATTGTCCAGTGTCAGATCTTAAGGCATTTTTCACAATTAAGCTTGCAGAGTTGGGAGTTAACTGAAAATCAGTAATATTGTTTTAATGTGGTAAACAAAGTAATAATAAAGGTAAAAACAGAAATTGTAAATATGTAATAGACAATAGTAATTATGCGATACTTGAAAAGAATTACCCACCTGTTTATGTATTCTTTCATCATCAGTCATTACAGCATCATTAACAAGCCAAGATGCTGTAGGTTGAGGGAATGCAACAAATGGAATGTGAATTGAAAAATCTTCTCCCGCTCGCACAGTAATATCTCTGACACCACCAAGGTCCATTGATGGTTTATTTGGCTGTTCCTCTACAACTATATTCATACTTGGTCTACTTGGATTTGAGGGACCAACGGAATTCAAAGCAATTATACGGAATTGATATTCATGGCCCTCTATGAGATCATTTACCTGAAAAAATTATTTATGAGCATCATTATTGTTATAAATATATTTATATTGTAGTGATATTCCATATCTATAGTAAAATAAAATTAAAAATGTAAACTGTAGCTATGAACAGTAAATGGACATTGGTAAAAAGTAAGATATGAAAATGGGAAAAAGACTTATTGTGGAGAATAGGATTAATATTGGTTAATTTCAATATGTAACAATAATAAAAGGAAAATATTATAGTTTTAGAGTACAAAAAGTAATACATATAATTAGAACTTAGAAGGATTATAATGTGTGTTAAAATTTTAGGTTATGATTATTTGCAATTTATAAATAATTTCCTAGATGTTTAGATAAAAAATTTAAATAACACGATTACAAAGATAAAATTCTCGAGGTTAGCAGAATAACAACCTTCTGTTGGAAACCTAGATATTAGGGTAAGCATTTATTTGATAATACATGCCAGCTACCAGAGCATATAAAACTCAATAATTTATTTATTTGTAGTAATATTTAAGATGATACTTTATGTGATAAAAAATGCTGCTTTTTTTTTAATGAATTAGTGTTCAATTTTTTTCTTTTAAATCACAACATTTGTCAATAAAGTTTATTTATATTTTTTAATTTATTATATTAATTAAGGTTTAAAACTAACAACTTTATTTTCAACTAATAAAAAACACTAAAAATATACAATATAGAATTTTCTTAATGAGTCTAAAAAATGATTTACTTACAGTATGAATACAGTTAGGAGCATCAACAGTAGCAGCTTCCGACCAGTCACTGTCCCCTCTAGATTTCTTCTGAATTTTGTATTCACTTATTTTTGAACCACCATCATTCCTTGGAGGTCTCCAGGATAAGGTGACACTATTCTTTGTTATTCTGTCAGCTAGTGGAGGCTCTGGTGGATCAGGAACTCCTGTAATATCATGTAACTTCTTGTAAATTGTTACTCTCATTAAATTCTTTTTATACCTTTTTTAGATCCAAGAGCAAATAAGTTTATATAAGATAAACAAATACTTACGGGCTCTGAATGGACCAATGCCCTGAAATTGAATATAAATTATGCACCCCTACGTGGAGTCCCAGGTGTTAGCACACAGGATAGAGAAGTTGGGTCCCTCTGTTGCAAATGCAACAGAGAGCCTGAAACACCAGGCTCGGGAAATGCCCCAACAACTCCCTCCTCATAACACGCTGATATCATAGGGTGAAGTACGAGTTAATGAAGCTCCTAAAAGAAAGAGATTTTGCCTACTTCGACAAGGTCTACTGTGTTGGATCCACAAGACATGCGGATATTGTTGCTTTCCCTTAGAAGGGGAAGTCAGCAATTATTCTAGATCCCACTGTCAGATATGGAAATAACGACCTTGACCAGGCAAATAAATTAGATAGGGAAAAGAAGGAAATCTACGATAAATGCATCCCTTTCCTTAAGGAAAAGTTCCGTGAGGGCTTCGGAGAGTGAGACTTCAATGTGAGAGGCCTCTGGTTCGGAGCCCGTGAAATGATACCCAGCACAACTAGGAGCTTCATGGTACTCGGGGTCGATGTCCAGAGCGTGGCTAGGATAACAGAAAATATAATACTCAACTTCCTGGGAATCATCCACCACCACATGCATGGAAATTATTGAGTAATGTAGTCATCCAGAGGAAGGATGACATGCATACATTGCATATCTTATTTGTTACTTTATTATTTTTGAATATGTTTTTAATATCTTAATATTTATTGTATATTAATTTTAACATAGTTTGTTGATTTTTTTTTTAAATTTAAATTTGTTACTTAAATATCTTTCATATATTTTCTCATATCTATATTTTACATTATACACTATTTTATCCATTATTCTGTTAAAGACACATTGGACTGAAGCCAAAAAATGAAAGGGAAAAAGAAGGGGAGGAAAAGAAAAAAAGAGAGAAAGGTGAAAGGATAGAAAAGGGGGGAAAACATGAAAAAGGGGGAAAAAAAGAGAAAAAAAATGTTTATAATTATTGTTTTATTATTGTATACTTGTCTAGGCTTATTTATTAGAAGATTAAAAATAGTGTCTGATTAAACTAAAATAAGTATGCTGTGTGATTAGCATCCCAATGAAGTTGGGCAGCATAACTTTGTATTTTAATAAAGTTTTTCCTCTATGATGAAAAAAAAATATTCATTTTATTAAAATTTTGAATTTATTAATACTCTTCACTAAAAAAATAATCTATCATTTACTATATTATACAAAAATAATTATGTATATTAATTATATTTTATATATGTATATATAGTTGACCGTAAAAATTTAAATATAAGAAGATGGTCAGGGTTGCGGTCGAAAATGGAACAAATAGTTTATAACTATTTTAATGTCCGACGTTTCACCCCACTTTGCAGGGCTTCAACAGCAAGTTCAACCTTCGTAGCTGTTCAACCTTTCGCTTTGAACAGCCCTGAAGAAACCCTGCCAAGTGGGGCGAAACGTCGGACATTAAAATAGTTATAAACTATTTGTTCCATTTTCGACCACAACCCTGACTATCTTTATATATATTAATTATATTTTATTTTTATAATTTAGTGATAACATTTAATGAATTATCCATTGATAGATAACATTTCTTGAAGTAAATTTTTCATGTAAAATTAGTCAGAATTGAGAATGAATTGTACAAATTTTATTTCATTGGTAAATTTTTTCAGTTAAAAATGCATTATATGTACTAAAATCCAATATTTAATCTCATGATTTTTATTTTAAGTTAGGTTTAGTGAAGAAAATAAAACAGTATGATTTATAATAATGATAAGTCTGACTAATATTCAAGGAAATCAAGAAAGTATTTTTATAGTTATTAATTTCATGTAAATTTATATTTATGCATTTTTTTTTTAATTTATATTTAATATAAATATATATATAAAATATTTCAAGCGAAACTTAATAAAAATTAGTATTTGTGTTGCTTATAAATATAATAAAATGATTAGTTGATAAAGTTCACCTAAATATTATAATTTATAACTTCATCATTATCAAATTCTGATAAGGATAGAATTTTGTTAAAAAATATTCTTACGTTTTTGTTCTTTTGCAACCATTGGGTCTGTAGGTCTACTTGGTTTTCCAGGACCAGCTTCATTCACAGCAATAACCCTGAATTCATATCGTAGCCCTTCATGAAGTCCTTGCACCGTAAAGAATGTATTAGGTGTAGGGAAATTATTAACTTTGACCCAATCACCACCACGCTCTCGTTTTTCAATATAATAACCTAAAAATCAATAAACTTGGCATTCATTCTGAGTATAAGCTTTTTAATTAATTTAAATTAATCTAATTATATTTAAAACAGAAAACCAGAAGAAAACATCTATAGCAATTGGCGATACCCATGGTAATGTTAACAGAGTATCAGAGGTGCAAAATCCAAGAGATATGTTACAAAACATCAAAAGAAGAAATAAAGAATTGAAAAAAAAATACTCAACTCTATTGACAAATATCTCTGGTCTTAAAGTATGTAAATGAAAAATAACAGGAAATGAAACAACTACAAATTTATCAGCTGAAAACATTTTTTTCTAAAAAAAAAAAAAAAAGTTTCCTTTTACTGTCAGAGGGAAAATTCTGACTGATTATAAATAGGTTAAACAAGTAAGTTTGATTTCTTTGTTATTAGATTATATTATGATATAAATAAAATGACAGACACTAAAGCAAGGGTCATTGAAAAATAGCTAGTGTCTTTCTTAATTGATATAAACTGCAAGTTATAAAAAGCTCTCTAGATATGTGACAATGCTAATAAATAAAGTAATACCAAAGCCAACATCCACTAATGGATGCAAAGGATGAGCTGTATTATCAGAAACTAAAAAGATCATGTGTAGGAAAATATAAGAAAGCACAGCCTCAGGCAAATACTTGCTTTGGTTCAGCAATGATAAAAGAAAAAATAAATATATTTTAAATTATTGAAAAAGTCTTTATTTTATCATAATTACCTGAGATTGGTCGACCACCAGTATTTGTTGGAGGATTCCAAGCAAGATTGCAACTACTTGGACTGTATGAAACAATTTCAGGTTGTGATGGAGCATCAGGTGGATCAAAAGGACTTTTAACAAGCACTGGTTTCCCTTCTAATGGTTCAGAAATTCCATACATATTTTCTGCTCTGATTCGGAAAACATATTTTTTACCCTCAGAAAGACCTTTCACTGTAAATGATGTATTAGGACAGAATCCAGGAACCTGCTTCCAATTATCAAGACCAAAATCAGACATTTCAATAATATATCCTGAAAAATAACAAAAATAGATCTTCATTAACTAATGACAGTTCATTTTAGTGTTTTGTAATAAAAAATAAAATTAATTTTATAAATAAATCTTCTTAATAGGTCATCCTTGAATTGCTATGATGTAATATAAGCTACTAGTACACATATTTCAATATCTGTAACAAAGGTATCAATATATGAAATATAACAAAAGTTCAGTCCACGAATGAGAACAAAAATCACATTATAGGACTCGTTATACAATCTTCCACATCAGCTGAAATTTGAAAGCTCATTAGAGAACATGCAGTGATTCAAAAAGCCTAATTGTTTTTCTATAAACATGGATGTATGGGTAATATCCTCTTTTACTCAATTCTTTTAACAATGAAGC
>NW_027107060.1:221661-223461 GCF_000696795.3 Halyomorpha halys | reverse complement strand
TATATTTTAAATAAAAAAGGAATATTGCATGGTGAGCCTGACTTTTTGACCTTCATCAAATAAGCCCTGATGGCTCGATCATATTAAACAGATACAAAAAAAAATTTAAAAAAAAGAGTTGAAAGGATTCCCCAGAAAGATACCTACAAAGATGCATATATGGACTGCTTGAGGGAAGGTACCTAAGAAGAAGAACATGCCTACACTGACTGGTGAATATCAAGAAGTACCTGAACTGGTTTGGCATTCAAAAATGGAGGAGATAGGATAGGGACAGAAAGTAGTGGAAGTCTTTTGTTGAGGAGGCCTTGGTTCTCAGAGGGCCATATAGTCAAATAATAATGTGTTTGTCCTATGTGTTCATATAGCCTAAATTGATTGTAAATGCAATCTCATCTTTGTTAATAAGTATTGTTCAACACATGTCATAATCCATTGTGCTTGTTTTCATTTTTACTTTTTTGATAATTATTTTAATCTATTTCTAAAACTTTAAGAATATTAGATATCTAGCCAACAACAAAAGCATCAAAGTTGGCATAATCAGTCTTCAAGAATCCTTTTATCACTTTTTCTCCTAATTATTTTATGCGAATTGACATCAATAAATCAATGAAATATGAAACCTAACAATGCAGGAAAAATAAAAATGAATAGTTATATAAGTTACCTTTGATTTTCAGAGAGTTTAAATTATAACAGTAACTAGTATGTTAGAAACTAGCATTATTATTATTTTAACAAATTATTTTAATATATACAAATTACCACTAATTTTTTAGAATATAGAACATTAAATTTCAAAAATACACTTATCTATCTAAAAAACTAAAAAATGCATTAATATTCAACTTGAAATTACCTGTAATGGGACTACCACCATTATCTTCTGGTTGATGCCAACATAATGAGACACTGTCATGAGATACATCAGGGTACATAAGAGGACCACCTGGTGGCCCAGGTTTACTGACAACTATTACATCAATCTCAGCCGAATCTGAGCCATATTCATTTTTGGCAGTAACAATGTATTTTCCGGAGTCACTACGTGTTGAATCACTAATATGGAGCCTAGCTTCTGTATTTGTAGTTGTTGGCTACAAGAGGATTGACATAATTAAAACATTAAACTTATTACTCAAATTATATGATAAAAACTAGATCTTTTAACTCACAATTATCCTGTTTGTCTGTGGCATCTTATTCTCATTAATCACCCAATCAACTGTAGGTGTTGGTGCACCAGACATGGGAATGACAATATTTATTGGTTCTCCAGCTCTAACTTTAATTTTCTTACCAATCAAATCTGTCAAGTAGAATTTAGGTTTTTCTGGAAAATTAAATTTACATAAATTATTTAATTCTAATAACTTAATTAGGTTAAAAAAATTATATTTCCACGAGGGATCAAAAGGCTATTGGAATGCTTTCTATTTATGCATATGTTATAATGATCCCTTGATTGCTTCAATATAAATAAGATTTTAACCATTAAACTTGGATAAGTACCAATTATGTTATGAAAAATAACATAATTAGTGATAAATTTTATGAAGATAAGAAATTGAACATTTTAATTTACAAAATTATAGCATTTAACTTATCAACATCTTATCACTTAGTACAATAGAAAATAAATAAATATACCTTTCATTAATTTAGCCTCATAAATATCTGAGATATCACTAAATTTTCCAGGTCCAGCTGCATTCACTGCACATACCCTGTACTCATATTGCTTGCCTTCATGTACATGTGAATCAACGTATTCAGTTGTCTAAAAAAAAAAAAAAT
>NW_027107060.1:196880-221611 GCF_000696795.3 Halyomorpha halys | reverse complement strand
ATATATAAAAGTAAAGTACAAAACAGTAATACTTTTTCTTATGGTTTCAATTGATAATTATTGACCAACGACATAGAAGAGAAATGAATGTCTTGTATCATGAGCATAAATAAAGTGATGGTATTGCATTTTAGAACTCAAATGAGAACAAATTATTTAAATCAAACTTACCTTAACTGGGTCTTTTGTAAGCTTGACCCATTTACTTGTCATTCTTTCCCTTCTTTCTACATTGTATCCAATGATTGGTGATCCTCCATTACTTATGGGTGGTGTCCATTTCAATGTTATTTGATCTTTGTTTATATCTATAGCTTGAGGTTTGCCAGGTTTTCCAGGTGTATCTGAATTATCAATTAGCAAATTAATTTTTTTAGCTCAATAATAACAATGTAAAGTAAATTATGACAGATTCCTTACCAAATTGATTTTTGGCAACAACTGGCTTAGAAGTCACCAATGGTTCTGAGCGCCCCTGGAGATTTTCAGCCATTACCCGAAATTCATATGTTGTTCCTTCCAGTAATCTTGGAACAGTGGCGTGATTTTGTGATGGATTAATATTACTTAAAGCAGGTACCCAACCTCCTCCATGTGACAAGTCTCTTTTTTCAATAACGTAATTTCTAGAAAAAAAAATTAAATCATAGGCTAGCCACAGTTAGTGGTAATAAAATAAACTAGTTAGAATAACTTCAGTAGTGTACTAACTAATAATGATACATATTTTACTACATACTTCAATTGGCTTCAGCTGAAAATACAAAACACTTCTACAAAGTAACAATTAATATGAAAACTTAAGAATAAACTTCAGAATTCTGTTTCATAAAAGGAAAAGAAGTTATACAATAAATATGTAAATCATAAAAATGATGTATTACACAATTATTAAATTTAGTTGAACATAAATTACTTATACTAGATTATCATTACAAGAATTTAATTATGAAGGGCCTAGTAAAAGTACATGATTTGCAACATTATGATCTGGGAAGTAAGTGTGGTTAACACTCTAAATGTCTTATTTATAGCCTGGTTATTGTTAGATATTGTTTTCTAATTGAAGTAGACCCAGGAATTATATGTGGAACTAAGATTCCCAATCTAACAGAGCACATCAATTTTCTGTGGACTTTTATCTATTAGGTTTTGATTCTTAAAAGAAACCATTTCTAACCATTCCCAAATATATTTTTCATTTAACTTAACTTATTACTTATATAAATAAATGCTATTTTTTTCTAAAGAATCACTACTCACGTAATTTCACTACCACCATTGTCTGCTGGAGGATTCCAAGATAATGTCACACTGGAAGAGGTAATATCTTCATATTCCAGTGGAGCTCTTGGTGGACCAGGTCGATCTGATCAAACAGAATGAAACCAGTTTATAAAAATAAAACAACATTAAATTAAATAAATTGAATAAAATTAAACTTACCCAGAACATTTACTTGCATAGAACCCTCATCTATCCCTGAGCTGTTTCTTAATAATAAGTGGTATAACCCACTATCAGTTCTTTTACAGTTAACAGTATGAACAATCGTATGATAACCAATACAAGATATTGTTGTCCTTGAATCAGTCAATAATTCTTTGCTACCTATTGTCCATACTGCTTCTGGAGCTGGCTCACCAACGAAATCTATAGCTATATGCAAAATGGTGCCAGCTTTTACAACCATATCATTCAAAGGAGTTATAATCTTCGGTGCCACTGTAATATATAGAGTAAAGGCAAAAATTAAATTTTAAAATACAATACATACAGTTTGTATGAGAAAGAACCCAAAGGAATAAATACTTATCAATAGGATTATCAATATATATCAGCATATTTAATAAATGAGGTGTAAATTTTAATATATATTTTAAAACAAAGCATTTATTAGAGTAGATAAATTACTACATAACTACATAAATAAATTAGGCTAAATATAGATACTTTACAAATCATTAACTATGATTAGTTAATCTAACATCTGTTGCTTAAGTATGGTAAACATGATGTTTTTTTTTTTTTTAAATAGTTCATTATGTGTTAATTTATCATCTTTATGTTAAGACTTCGGTATTTTAACTGTATTATATTATTCCATTATTCCATATGGACAACTTTGACAACATTGAAATGGCTCATCTATAATATTTTTTTAATGTAAGATATACTACTGGAAGAAGATAGACTATATGAATTAGATTGGAGGAAGATATACTACCTAATAGTACATGCATATTTTATATTTCTTATAGTAAAAATTATTCTCATAGTATTTCAAAAAGGTACATATTACACGTATAACTCATGATTTGCATTTATATATGCTTATTTACATAAGTTATTTACTACACAAAGAAGGTGAAACAGATGTTTAGGGAGAAGAATAATGAATAAATCTGATTCATAATTATTATAAAGAATTATTCATTACAAAAAATAAAGTTGATAAAGACCAACAGTAACAAAAAATGAAATGAAAATTGCAAATGTGAAATTAATAAAGGAAAAGAAAAGGTGAGTAAATAAAAACATCAACAAATAACATCGACAGAACACTAATATGTTCAGTTACTTTCGTTCATCGATCATAACCAGTTCCGATGAAGTCCGTCAAGAGATTTTTGTATTGTTTGAAAACACACAAGAGATGTGTTTTTTACAAAATGGCCACTATGTCTTAATAAATTTAAAACGGTTTATTTATGTAATTTTCCAACATTTTGTGGTTGTAGAGAATAGGTTTGAATCTACATCATGTTTGTCCCAGAGGCAAGTGACAATATCTGTTAAGTGAAAGTGATCAAAATAGCATTTGGAATACCCATATTCTATCAGACATTGTATTAATATGTTAGGTCATAATTTATTTCTGTAATTTTTTTTTATCAATATATATATATATATATAAGAGTATTTCTTTTGCACTACATTCAAGTCATCAATTATGTGTATCTTGATATATATATTTTTTAATTTGAAAAATAAAAGGAAATAATTTCAAAATGAGAAATAAAAAAAAATCTTTTTATCTGTGAAATATCACTTTATTTAGGTATTTTTTTTTTTTTAAATGGGATTCTAAAATATTTATAGAACTAATCTTTTATAAAATAAAGGAAAGAACTACTAATATTACCAAAATAAATATATTAAAAAAACATCCAATAAAATAAGATTATAACATAATAACATTACTTTGTAATGTTTAGCCTATTTTGGATATAAGGCATTTTCAAACATTCTATTATTGCATTAAGGCATTTTCAAACATTCTATTATGTGATCAAATAATTCTATAATTATTTCATACTTGAAATAATTATAGAATTATATGGAGGTACTTACTGAATTTAAAAAAATAGTTCTTATTTCTTCTTAAAGCTGTTATTTTGTTAGCCATCAGACCAAAATTGTTAAGTTGGTGAATACAAATATTAAAAATGTTTGAATAAATATTAATTAAAAAGAGAATTAAAATTTAAAACAATCAATTCTAAGTTGATATCCAGGCAAAAGTTTATTTGGTGTACATATATTACATTAACAATTGGTTACAATTGAATTATAATTTATTCCTTCATAAGATCCAAACATATTATTCATGATGCTATTAAGAGGTTCATCACAGAGTAATCGTTTTTGTGTCTGTGTGATAAATATGCTCCCTGTATTGTGCTAATTGAGCACCATTGCTCACAACAGCCCATCGAATATGAAAACTGTGAGTAAAATAACTATAATATCAAGTGCAAACAGCCTTTCTGAAGGCCTTGACAACTCCAAGTTTAAAGTTATTTTTTTGGAACATTGGATGCCTAACAATCGACTAACTTAACAGAGCTGAAGTATGTTTTAGAGAAACATAATATTAATGTGATCAGTCTTTGTGAATGTGGAGCTTCGGCAATTGATAGGTTTACTTCTACTACAATAGATTTGTTTCTGTTTATGAAATATTTCTAATAGAAACTTAAGTATTTAAAATAAAATATAATTACAAAAGACTCATTTACATGTTTGGACATATTGACTTGAGCTTCCTCTTCAATACTTTATAATCCTTCTAGGTGTCTGAAAAGATGACCTCAAGACTTTCTACTCTAAAAACTTGGAGTTTTAACAATGGGTAGATTCTCTACAAGGCTGCATCATGCCATTGTAACTTAATTCACATAAGATGTACTTGTTGTATATTTATGTATTATAGATGTAAATTTCAACAAACAAATAAATTAAATAAAAGATTAAAACAATTACCCCTTGAATAAGAATAATGGTGGCCCACTGATGGGTCACTCTGTCCTTTAAGTAAGAATATACATTCATTTTTTAATTTAATGACATAAGATGACTAAATGAAGAATTTAAAATGGTCTATTCATGGTAAGCCATTTAGAGGTGACTACGGAAATGTGAAGTGCAAGTAGTACACATGAACAGGAAACAGGTTTAAAAGTTCTGAAATTTACTTTTCAATCATTCTTTTATCTTATTTTCTAAGTCCTCACGAAGGATTACAACTTAATCAGAAACATTGGCTCACATTAAAACAATATATTACCTCACTGTATGTTTCGTTTCTGATTCTACCTCCAACTGTTTTCCCCTTTGTTTCATTTTCAATTTATATTGATTATAAAATAACTAAAGTAAACCAGCATTAGCAAATGTAGATAATGAACTATGCATGTAACATGTACCCTTTATAAGACACTAAATTTGGCTTGGAAAAATAAAAACCTTAAAACAATTAAGTATCATGAAAAGCTTTCTTATGTATATATTTAGTTTTATAAACTTACAGTATCTTTGTCTTGTGATTATTGATTCAGTTGGTTCACTTGGTAAACTTGGTCCAGCCTTATTTACAGCAATTACACGAAATTCGTATTCATGACCCTTTATCAAATCACCAATGTTGGCCTAAAACATTTAGTAGAAAAAAAAAACTGAAAAAAATAGATCTTCAAGCAAAAAATATATCTACATTACTTTTTAAAATTTTGTATGCCGTGTATAAATTAATAATTTATATAATATAATATATAAATCTCTCATACTCCTGTCACAAATTTGACATTTAAACAACTTGACTGCTGACCACAAGATAACTCTTAGTTAGTATTATTTCTATGACTTATCTCACAGTTTTTGTTTTTACTTAACATATTACCCAATACATACAAACTTCATTGTAGTTATTCAAATATGTTAAGCAAAACAATCATGAGGTAACTCATAGTTGGTATCCTAGGCAATAACACAAACTACAAGTTATCTAGTTGTTGGAAGTCAATAAGTTAAATATATGTTTTCTCATTACGGAAAATGAATGAGCCTTATCAAAATAGAAACTGCAGTTTGAACAATGCTCACAGGATCCCCCCAAATTTAACAAAAAAGTAACTAGCCCATGGAATAAATCATGTTGGATCACAGTGCTGACCACACTTTATCCCCCAGATTAATGTAAGATCAAGAATCAAGCCCATTTACCAAAGTCTTCTTCCAATTCTCGTCATGGGCTATTGTAAAACTGATTTATTTTATCAAGATATTTATTTATTTTTATTTTTATTTGCTCTAGTTTAATTACCTCCCGTAACATTATAATTATATTTATTTCATCACAAAAGTAAGTTTGCTTAAATAAAAATTTCGTTAAGCCACTGAGGTTTAAGAAAGTTCTTTGAAACAAATTATCCGCCATTTACTTATTATTACCTACATAAAAAATGATAGTATGAATATAATTAATTTCAAGGGAGAGAAAGAAAAAAAATACACATCTTGTTCCAGAAGAACCAAGGTTGATTTTTATGATGCTAGTGAACGTTCCAATCCAATGCCAATCAGTGTATACAAAATGGAATTATTGTAGTCAATTAACCTATATAACTATTATAAGAAGAGGCAGTTGAAGCTCCCATAAGGATTTTTAAAAATACAGAGAAGGTTACTCTTGAAAAATGTCCAGAACAAAAACTATGGAAGACGTGTTCTATCATTTACTTATTTTATCTGAACTTGGGTTCTCAAATATGCGAAAATTCTTTCTAATAAGAAATCTCAACTTGATAGTCTCCTAGAAGCATAATTAAAGGAAAACTATTAAGTTGAATTAAGTTAAAATCATAATTATATGAAACAATAAAATTTTATAGCCATAAATATATATTAAATTATAACATTTTAGAGGAAAACTGTTTCCTTTTTTTAAGATTACCTCCATACCACTTAGATTTTAATTTAATTAAAAAGATGTGGTGCCATATTATAGGCTATGTTTTCATTCATATTATGAAAAATCATTGATCAGAAAAAATATGAGCAAATTAGTGGTGAAGAATGAAAAAATATCAACTATCACACAATTATATTTGAAAATGGATATAGGAAACTATGAACTAAAAATTCAATGATTTTGTAGTCATGATGTTTGTTACACTGCCAAATTTTAATAAATCAGCGAATGAAGCGAACTATCAACCCACTTTCTGATTTAGATAAAAATGACCATGATGAAATATTTCCACCTTCCAGGGGTTCCGAGTTAACTGAGGGGTAGATTTAGATAGTCTGCTTATGCAGGAGAAATGTCTAAAGAGGGGGGAGGAATCTTCTTGTTTTATTTCTATCACCATTCAGTATTTCTTGATAATACTGAAAATATGCAAATACTTTTTGAAAAATCAAATGCTGAATTCCTTTCCTACAATAATAATTTCCTGTAAAGGAGAATACAATTCTTTAAATATAAAAAATATACACAATTTTACTTACACTGGTTGTTTTTCCAGGAACACTGACAGCATTCGACCAATATGGACTTCCTTTCTCTTTTTTCTGTACAATATATTCTAATATAGGTGAACCACCATCGGATTTTGGTGCAGTCCATTCAATCTCTACAAAGTTTTCTCCCCAATCAATAATATTTGGTTTTTCTGGGGCTTCTGGTTCATCTACAAACACATTTCTATATAGGAATGTATTATGTGTGTGTGTGTGTGTACATACATATATATGTATGTACGCACATGCACAGAAAAAAAATTTATTCAAATTTTGTGATTTACAAATGTGCATATTTTTGATTACAGTATAAAACAAACTAATTCATATTCATAATAAGAATTAATTATGTGTTTATATGAATATATATTTAATTTTATTAGGCACACTGATCAAAGAAATGTATGTTTGAAAGTCTATTGTAAAGCTTAAGTTGATAATTTTTCAACTTTTACACATATTCTTCATTTTATTTACTCATTACTCAGGGAAAATCAAGTAGAATTGAATCAGGAATGAAAGAATCCTTAAGGTCAAGCTCTCAAAGAAAATACAGTGACACCCCTCTATAATGGCCAGCCATGGGTCTGATGGATTTGTCACCACCAGAAGGTGTCTGCTGAGAAGAAATGTACAAGTTTCACCACGAAACACTTGGCTTTTCCTTTCTCACATGTCAAGTAAGATTTCAATATTTCTTGATATCTTTTGATTTTCAAAACTTACACGTTTTGAGTCTTTCCAATTTTTGCAATAACTTCTTTTTTTCTTTTTTTTTTTTAATTGAAATATACTTTCTTTACTTTTTTCTTTTTAAAAAAAAATCAGTGTCATTGATATGATAACAGTATTGTGGCTTTATGTTTTATTAATTAAAAAAAAAAAACTTAAAAATAGGTACGTCTTTATATTTCTGCATTATATAAGAAATATATATTGAGAGTATGGGGGCCTGAAACTATAACTTTGGAAATTAACTGAGCAAGAACCAATTAACAAGGTAGTATATCTTAAAAAATGGGTATGGTTAGGGCACACTCTCAGAAAATATCATATTAATATAATTCAATAGAGCCTGGACTGGAGCTCCTGCGGGCCAGCAAAGGCAGGAAAAGATGAGAGACTTGCAGGCATCCCATGAAAAAGGAGGCACTAAAAGCAGGTTAGACGTGGTCCACAGTTAAAGAAATTGCAAGAGACAGAGACAGATGATGAAATTTTATGACAGCCCAATGTCTAATCTAAAGCTGTGTTCTAACTGAACAAGCATAGCATAATTGGGTAACAGTGATGGTCACTTAATCAGTTAATATTGTGAGTATCTTTATTAAACTTCAAATGTTCAATTAGGACCCAACAATATCTCCTATATTTGATTTTTTCTTAGTCTGACTTGCTGACCAATACTGTTTCCCAGTACACTAGCTACACTAGTTCAGTTAGGGCATGGTCTAAAGGATTCCAGGGTTTAATCAATTAAGTAATCATGTACATATTTAAATATAAATATGTAACTACTTATATAAACAACTACTAAACTATTAAATATATTTTTCTTAATTTTAAATATTTTGTAAGAATTCATTCAAAGGGGCAAATGTATTTCTTGATGATTAAAACTTGGCTGTGTGCATCTATTAGAGGAATGTCCATTGCAGAGGGGCCTAAATTCCTATACTTCTAGGCCCCAGGACAATTAAAAATTGTCTGTAGGGAGAGGTGTCCATTATGAGTGGTTTCACTGTAACACATTTTGCATCAAGATAAGAAGAGTGGGAGATAATTTCAATATCAAAGGCTACTTGATGCAAAACTAGATGCTTGGTGACATAACAAGCCCTGAACTAACATTGAAAATTAGTGCATGAATTAAAAATATTCCATGTTCAAGATGCAATGGATGATTCAAAATAGGGAATGGCTTTTAAGCATTATTACAAAAAGGAAATTATTGATTTTCTTACCATATTCATTTTGTGCTATTATTGCAGTTAATGTTGCCAATGGATCAGATTCTCCAACAGCATTCACAGCCCTTACTCTAAAATAATACTCTTTTTTGTGGATCAACCTTTCAACTACAAAATTCAAGGCAGGGGACATTCCTGCATCTGACCATGTTCCTCTGGAAGTATCCATCTTTTCAATTATATAATGTAAAATTGGTGAACCACCATCATCATCTGGTGGCTTCCATGAAAGATGTGCGTTTTCTTTAGAAACATCGAATACACTTAAAGGACCCTTAGGTGGTGAAGGTCGATCTATAAAACAGATATAATACAATAGAATTAAAAAAGATAATAAAGAATTGACAAAAAATACTGAGTATATTAAATTAATATGAGTAATAAAAACTGAATGCAAAATGGAACCAAAAATATAAATATATATTAAAAGAAAAATACATTTACAATCTCAGTAGGAAGAATATGAAACCACAAGCATACCATAACAGCAACCTTCAAAGTAATTAAATAGCAGTGTTGCCCACCATACAATAATATAATATAAAAATTAAGTTAATTTAAATGTATGTAATTCAGAAGTGGCAAATAAATTATGAGGAATTACTGTGAACTACAATCAAGACTCTATGACCAAGTATTTAATAACAATTAAAATTTTTTTATTTAATGTTTTTTAATATTAAAATTAATTTTAGATTATACATTTTAAATGTTCCATTTTTTATTTTATTATAGTTTAAACTAGAAATTGAATTTCTAGTATAAATTAGAAATGTTTTCTCTTAGAGTCAGATATTCTGAACTTTTCTTAAAACAATATTAAATATGTATGATTTTCAATTTAATTTTCTATTAATATTAAATAAATGAAATTTTGGAGTAAGATGTTTTAATTATATGATGTTTCCATAGCAGCCAAATAAAAACAGAGTAACAAAACATAATAAAAAAACAACATAAAAAACACATTTTTTATACATTGTGATAGATGACCACATAATATGAAGTCTCACACACACATATCAGTAACATCAGAAGTGGTTAGGCAGCATTGCAATTTTAAATATATGTGGAATAAATTTTATATCAAGTTATGATACATACCAATAACATTTACTTGTGCAGATGCTTTACAAGAGCCTAATTCATTTACTAATGTCACGCTGTAAGCACCAGTATCAGATCTCACTGCAAAAGGAATGTCTAAAATGGCCTCACTGGAAGATGTTGTTATATCGATTCTGCTATCTATGTGCACTTCTTTATTGTTGATAGCCCATTTAGCTTTAGGTATCGGTGACGCTTCGAATGGAATTGTAAAATTAATTCGCTGACCAACCCTGACTGTAATATCTTGCATAGCTAATGGGTCAATATGAGGCTCAACTAAAAAATAAAATGAACAATAAAATTGAAGTGACTATTATTTTAAAAAAATCATTTTTAACTTTTAAAGAAAATTTTTGAATAAGTTATACAAAACCTTGATATTTATCTTTAAAATAGCAATATCTCAGACAGCTATCATATGAAAAAGGTGAAAAATAATTCACCTACCATTTGAAACATAGCAGACGAGTAAATAGTAGTTTTTTAAACTAATCAATGTGCATGAAAAAAGTGATTCTACTATGAGTACATACTATTTCAAAAAACAAAGTAAACACTAATTATTCTTATAGTTATTCAGTTATTTTAAAGTCATTGTTCAGACCAAAATATATGTATGTGGGACTAGATCGCTATGTCAATGGGAGTTTTCCATAAGGAACTATTAATGATGATAGTTCCAAAATGGAAGTAGAATGAACAGCCGATTTGTTCAGTCTTACAATGTCTATACTAATATTATGTAATGGTTGTCTGTTAAAAATCAATTATATATTAATTAAGATGAAAAGAGCTTCTTAAAAATGGAATAATGATTGCAGAATCTACAGAACATTATGAAAACAAAAACGAGATATCCTTAGTACTTGTTTATAATTAAAATTAACTAATGTCAAGCTAAACATTAAAAAGAATACATAAAATTACACAGTGTGGTATAACCAAAATAAATAAATACTCAATAAATACAAATTGTGATATAATATATTATATACCATATTTTGGCTTGATAACAGGATCACTAGGTTCACCAGCACCACCTTTGTTGACTGGTATCACACGGAATTCATAAGCTTCTCCATCTTTCAATCCACCTATTGCACATTCTGTTGTCTTTCCGGGAACTTCACAAACTTTTTCCCAATTGCTGAAAAAATAATATATATACATACATACATATATACATAGAGAGGGTGTGAGGAGGGGGGAGAGAGAGAGAGAGAGAGAGAGAGAGAGAGAGAGAGAGAGAGAGAGATTACTTTTGATTATACAGTAATAGCTAATTTTTAATGATACAACAAATATTTGAATGGAAATAATAGCACAATATAACATGATTTTCTATATTTTGTAATTTTTACATACCCCAAAAGTAATTCTTTGTGCTGGTGTCAGATCTTGTTTTTGTTAAAAATAAATTCCATAAAAGAAACATTTATTAGGGGAAAAGGAAAATTTCTTTTGGTAAGAGAGATTAATTCAATCAATTCCTTCAGAAATAATTTCTTGCAAGTGTTTGAATAGCCCAAATGTGTTCAAAAATATTTGTAGAATTTAAGAATTTTGCTAAGGAAAGACAAGTAAATAACGCAGTCTATTACGCATATTTTGGCATAAGGCTTGATAATGAACTCTGTAGATGAACTGAGGAATGGGGACTGTGGAAAAATCAATGTCTTTTGCAAGTTCAATGGTTTAGAAGGAGCCTAAAATCATGTTAGCGATTGTCATTTTTTTATGGTCATAACACAAATAGTAAGAAGGATATACAATATCTGCTATATCCCATAAATTATCTGTTGCAGGCCGACAGTTTTAATTTATTAAGGAAACGGTGCCAATAATGACATATCTTCTTGGAGACTCATTACGTATCTCCCATTTTAAGGTGAATCATGGAAAAAGTTTTTGGCCATGAGTTTCAAAAGCAAATTTTATTTCACCCAAATCAGAGAGGTTTTGTGATTAGACAACCTGGGTGTCATGAGAATTCATGTGTCATCAAAGCTTTTCTGAAAGATGCTAAGGACAAATAGGAATATGCTGTTGTAGTGTTATTGTATGTGACAGAAGCATTTGACAACATTGGTCATAGTAATATTTTGAGAACTGTGGAAGCCGAGGGTGTTTCAATTGACCAAGGAAAAGTGATAGAAAGTCTCCCATGTAAAAACATCATGAAAGTTAATATCAGTGTCAGCCAAACCAGGCCTATCTAGGTCTTATAAGGAATACTCCTGGAAGGGCCAATTTCGTTGGCTCTTTTTAATTTAAGTATACATCCCTTATACACAGAGCAATTATAAGTTTTCTCATAACCATACCCCTGTTTTCTTTATAGTCTCTATCTTCCCATTACAGATTCTTTACATAGAGTCTGCTTTGAAATAGAAAATAAGGATTCTGATGTACTTCATATTGTTTTTGAGTACTTCCTTTAGGCTGAAAATCTGGGCTCTTTCCTCTTCTGGATTAAGGTTGGTGGTCCCCTAAAATATTTTCATAATAGGGGTATATCCAATTTAGCAGGATATTGATCCTCATTATTGTGAAAGGCTCTCGAGTCTCCTTGACCTGTCAAGGATACTAAATTATGATGACGGATCTTTATGGAAAATTGAATTTTCAAATGATTTTGTTTTTTATATTTTTGTTGGATATTCTGCAAATTGTCAAAACCCATAAATAATTGTTTGAGGTTTGAGCTATTAAAGTTTTGATTTTGACGTGAAATTAAATTGCAATATATTTTAAATAAGGATTAAAAATTGAATAAGTGAATAAGTGAATTAAATTACCCAAAAAGAGGCCTCTTTTCAATTATGTATTCAGTAATGGGTGAACCACCATCTTTTTTGGGAGGAGTCCATTGAATAGTTGCTGACTCTTTTCCATATTCTAAACAGAAATATAATTTAAAGAATAATGATACAATCATAAAGTTATGTATTCAGAATATCAGAAGCAATATAACCTTTAATTACTGGGGTTCCAGGCTTTTCAGGTTTTTTGTAAGGGTCTTTTGCAGTTATCGGTGACTGTCCTGTAAGTGGTAATGATTCACCTATTTTATTTACTGCCTTTATTCTAAAATTGTAATTATGCCCTTCTATAAGATGCTCAACTCTACAAAAAATTCAATAAAATGTAACAAACCATTACAATTTAAAAAAAATTAACATAAACAAGTGAGATTAATGAAATAAATTTTGAACAATGTACCTCAGTTTAGTACTAAAACTGTCACCAACAGGAACCCATCGAAGACTATCGCTGTCCATTTTTTCAACTATATAATGTGTAATATCTGAACCACCATTATCACGTGGTGGTTTCCATTGAAGTAAACATGAATTTTTGGTGATTTCTGAAGGACTTAATGGTCCTTCTGGGGGTTGTGGAACATCTGACAATAAAAATAATGAGTTAATTCATATATTATAATTTTTAACAAATTATAAGCACTGACTACCATACATTTTCTACATTTAGAGATAATAATTGCTTAAAAGAAATAATTTTGCTTATCTAGACATTATAACATATAACATAATAATTATTTTTAACTTATAATACAAACGTATACCTTTATTCTAACATATCTGTGAAAAAATAATAATTGAGTAGGTGGAGAAATACTAGTGTTTGAAGGAAGTGAGATATGGAAATTTATGAATATCATAATCAAAGTGAAAGAAAATGAGAAAGAGCTAGGATCTGCCCATTTTTTGAGGTTATATCACGAAATTTCAGAACTGTTTAAGGATAGTAATTGATTTTCAGATGATATGAGAAATATGGTTTTTCTAGAACTGATGTTGACCGCAAATTACTCCAAGGTTTTTAAAGTTTTTTTTAACATTCAACCTCAGTTCATTGTTTTTATCTCATGCACTAATACTATCAATATCTTATTGATAAAAGGATTAGTAAATTTAGAAGTTATCAATATATAACTAGTTCTGTTTGAGGTGAATGGAATTGGGAATAACATTAATAGAGGTAGAGAAAAGGGCTGGAGAGAGTGAGGAACACCAAGTTTTAATAAAAGGGGAGCAGGAGGAGGTCTAAAATAAGTTCATTTATTATTATATCAGGTATTAACTGACTACAAATTACAAGGTAAAATTTATTCTTAGTCATTTATGCTTTATACCTTATGAATTTTCTTGAAAAAATTAAGATGTGTAAAATAAAAGCTTGAATGATCTAATTACAACAAACATAATTATTACCTAGTACAGTAATGTTTATTGTTACAGTGTCTGTGCCGTTAATATTCTTGACAAACAGAGTGCAAGGACCTGAATCACTGCGTTTGCTATCAATGATTTTCAGTTTAGTTCTATAATCTTCATTTATAACTCTTATTCTTTCATTGCTAATGATTGGATTTCCTTTTATTGTCCATTCTTTAGATGGTGGGGGTTCTCCATAAACTGGTACATCAAAGTCAATGTTTTGTCCAGCTCTCACTTTTACATCCATCATAGCATTTCGATCAATTTTAGGGGCCACTAAAAAAATAAAATAATTAAATATTAATTACTCCAAAAGATTAAATTATGCGTTCAATAATTAATTAATTTTCAATGATAAACTAAACATTGTAATTATAATTTTCATAAAACTTCGTTTTTGTCAATTGTGAATTTAATAATGCTTGTTCATTTATTTACAAAAACACATTTCACCAGAGTGGGGTCATTATTTCCGGTTTATACAGAAAACAAAACATATTTTGGGGCTTATAGTGATGTTTTCTTATTCACTATAAGCCCTTATGAACTTAAATATGTTCAATTGAAACTATTTAAGATGGAACATAATCAATAGTGGGTATACAATATAATTTTTCAAGTTCAGTGGTTTTCTATTTAATGGTTCAGTTGACTACTTGTGTTATGTTTTGACTTAATATGGCTAAAAAAACATAAGTACTCAATTTATTTATACTTAGGCCGATATTTTTTGGTACAACTGATGACAAAATTTCCTATTACAGATTAAAAATAAAGCTTCAGAGATAAATTAAAACAAAGGGTCACCTATAGGGTGCATTGGTCACTAGGACAACCTTGTGTCACTAAAACTACTATTCATTAAATCAAATTCTATAGTACCTGTTGACTAACGATTTTGTATAAAAATTATCTTGTTTATAAAAGAAATTGTGATAAATAGAATAATACATTTCTCATTAAAATGTAACCATTAAAAAAAAAAATCAATAGAAAAGAATTGAAAACATTTGAAGATAAAATGAAGGTCCATTCATGCAAACGAATCCGTAGGGTTTATGACGGATCACAATTCAAGAGATACTGCCAAAAATCCACATTTAATTTCCAAAGCTCAGAATATAAAAAATATCCAGAATTCTGCAGTGAATTGATATGAAAAGATTGCCTACAGTATATTATGGTGCAAAAATGTCATGAAAATTTTAAAACACAAAAGCTAAAAAAAAAAAAGCTAACATGTCTATCTATCTTTCTGCACTAAATTCATATGAGTATGTTAGTAATTAAAGAAATTACATTAAAAAAATAACTAAGTCACAAGTCATTTAAAAATCCAAAAATTAAAATGAAATTATATGATTATCTAAGTAAAAGATTAAGGATTACATACTATTTTTGGCTCTTGCTATAATGGATTGACTAGGGCTACTTGGTTCACTTGGTCCTGCTTTATTTACAGCTCTTATTCTGAATTCATATTCACTTCCTTCAATCAGTCCTGGTGCAATTCCTGAAGTTTTATCCCCAGGTACTTCAGCACAAGGCTCCCAGTTATTGCTGTAATTAAAATTAAATGAGAAATTTAAATTAATTTAATATGCATAACTTTGCAGAATATATTTTAAATTTCATATTTATTAAATCAAGAGAGCTAAATATATATTAACACAACATTTTGAATTTTATAGGTTTTTTAATATGAATATTTATTGTCATTAATTTTTTATCATTTAATGTAAGAATCCTCCTTCATTATAGGTCACAAAATGAAATTTAAATTATAATTACAAGATATAGGAGATTTAAAAAATAATTAACAGAAATTAGTATTCCAGGCACAAGCCTTAATTACACAAGATATGACAAATAAAATGATGATGATGAAGATGTGACAAATAAACATGCATATTTACCTTAAATCAACAAAATTATTTATTGATAAATAAATATAAATCTCGTTTAGAACATATTTTTATAAAATTGGAATATTTAACACTTTTAGTGCCAATCAAAAGAATAGTATGACTAAAAATGATATATCCTTGCTCAGAACTAAAAGAGTTAATTAATGTTTTGAAGTAAGTACTATAAAAAGTATTAGCATAGATAAACATTAACTCTACCATCCTTAATTTTACGGAGAGAAATTGAATTTAAAAGTTTTCTAAATATTAGTCAATAAATTGTAATTTAACAACTTATGAAATTTAAATAGAAAAAACAAACCTAAATTTTTCTTTCTTTTCAATTATATAACCAGTGATAGGAGATCCTCCATCTGACTCTGGTTTTTCCCATTCAAGTTCTACAAAGTTCTTATCATAATCTTTTATGATGGGTGTACCAGGTTTACTTGGTTCATCTATAGAAATAAATATGATATTAATAGATCAATTGATAAATTTATCAAGCATTTTAACTAATATATTTTGACAAACCAAATGGATTCTTAGCTTCAATTGCTTGCTGTGTGGTTAATGGTTCAGATTTCCCTTGCTTATTCACTGCCCTCACTCTGAATTTGTATTTATGTCTAGGTTGAAGACCTGTAACTTCCAATGAAGTTTCTCTGCCTGAGGTTTCTCCAGCTGGAACCCAGCGTCCTGTAACAACATTGGCTGTGATTATAAATTTTGTTAACTTTTATAATTAATAATTAGTTTTAGTTTTGATACCATTTACACATCATGAGCACATCAATTCACTTTTAAATGCCAGAAAATAAAGAGCTGAAAGGGAAAAACATCATTCAGTACTCAATTAGATTCATTATCTGTTTGAAGAGTATGTGTTGTAACCACTCAATACAAACATTCCTCAAATTTAACTACTATTTGTAATAAGTATATTTATCTTAATACTTTATAAGTACAAAATTATAAATTTATACCCAAGTAATAAATACTTCTCCATTTCTTTTCTTACTAGGCATGTCATTAATCCAATTTTTGAAAGATATTTATTGTTTATCTTCATTTCTGGATCTAAAGTTAGCTTTTGGTTCCAATTGATCAAACAAATTCCAATGAATACTCCCTAAAGTAATAAATTCCATAAAATTACTTAAATATTAATGATTGCCGTACTATCTTTACTTACATAAAAAAAATAAAAGTAGTAATAATTGACAACCACCACTCTTTTCATCCATCATTCCTCAATTCATTCCTAGCCCACAAGATTTCAGCCTTCTAACTTGTATGCCCTTAACATAAATCTATATTATTTTAATACTCATTTTGTATCCACTCAACCATCTTCTGAAATTCTCTATCTCCTAAAATCCAGAATCCCCCTTTCCTATGTGAATTTAAAACCTTCCTATTCAAATTAGGACAGATGCAGGCTAAATATGGTATTATGTTATTAGATTTTAGTTTTACTACTTAGAATTATTTGAATAAGGATTTGTATCTATCTCATCTATAAATTTTCATACAGATCTGTAATGTATGAATCTCAAGATTTTTTTACTTCTGATTACTATTTTTATAGATGGATATAATTTTTTTCTCATATAAAAATGTGTGTTTTTATGTAGATATATGAATTTATACTTCAATATGTATGCATATATTTTCTAGTTCCATCAATTCGTTGAGAATTATTATATTTCTTATTTATCAGGCGTTATTTATTTTATTTACAAATCATTTTTTCTTTATAAACTGTTGATTTAAAATGTTCATTATATTGTTTTTTTATCCAGAGGTAAATATAATTCTGTTCAGTATCTTGATATTCTTAGGGGAGATAGTGTTTCAGAATAAAGTTCTCCTTCTATTCTATTATAGAAAGTTCTCTACGATTCTCTTTTATATTCTATCTATTCTAACAGCGATGTGATAATCACTTCTCTGAAACATTACATTACTTTTTGAATTCTAGGACAAAATTTCTATAAAGACCTATTTATTGAATGATCGCTAAGTATATCTAATTGGCACTACAACCTAGGGCGTGGGTCTTGGTATCCTCTAGAAGCTTCCCTTATCCAGCACTATCCATTGCTAACACCTTTCAGTTTGGTAAGTTGAAAAGGATCCTTTAGTCATCTACCCTTATATCTATCCATCTTAGTCTGGTTCCAACCTCCTTTTGGTTCATTCATTCCTATACTCAAGAACATCACTAAGAATTTCTCCTTTATCCTTCAAATAACATGTCCAGCCCTACCTAACCTTCTCACTATAAAAAGGTTAGAATATGACAGCAATGGATACTAAGTCTGACAATATTATTATTATTTGGGTGTAGTCTAATAGATTTTTTTTTCACGACATGCAATTTAAGTCATCATATGAATACAACTATCCTAAGTATAAATTGATTACCTGTTGCTTCATCAAGTTTTTCTACTACATAATTTTCAATTGGACAGCCACCATCATCATCTGGTGGTAACCATGAAAGTTTGCATCCCTCAGAATGAACTTCTGAAACTTTGAGGGGACCATTTGGTGCACCAGGTTTGTCTAAAATTATAAAAGTATCATTAATAAAATAACCATTAAATTTAGCACACTATGATACATTTATATAAACATCTCTTGATATAATTTAACATATAGATTGTAGAACGCTATTGAAGGTAGCGGTCACTACATTCTTAAGTAGTGGCATTTCATGAATACCCAGCACAGTGAATATTCAATCTTCATAAATTAGGCCAGACAATGAGATGTGAATTTATTTTTAAAATGAACCATTATTGTTTAACGTCAAAAAAGGAAATATAATTACTTTTTATATTTGTGAGACAAACTAGCGTATAACACAAGGTAATATTACCACCTTAATATTCTCAGAAGTTTTATAAATATGAGAGATTAGTTAAAATAAATATTTATAAATAAATGTTATGTACTATTTGGTCGTTAAAAAAATAAAGAAAGAATTTTTAACATCTAAAGATGAATCAGGCTGCTGTTATATGATATATTCATTATTATTTTAATTTTATAATATATTTTTTATTTATTTTATGAATAATTTTGTAAAAGTAATAGCATAGGTACTTATAAGATTTTTATTTTTTAAAATTATTTTTATAAATGTATACCGTTTTGTTTAATTAATTTGTTGCAAAACATAAGTGACACCAGGAGAGAAGGGCATCGGTTAGCAATCTAATCTAGCATTCATAAAGAATCACAGCTTCAGACACTATCTACATTTTTGCAGCTAGAGATCCTAAAGAGAAATTTTGATAAATTGAAAAACAATTTATGGATTCTTAATATGACTAAAAAATAAAAAAATTAAACTGTCACCTATTGGTTTAATTTTCAAATATGCAGATATAATGTAGTATAGGTTATTGAAGAGTTTTGGGAAATTAATTGAAAATCGAGGACCACTTTTACTGAATATTCGACAAATGTTTTCATCAGGTTAAACTATTTAAATATTAATAGTGAAAATAACCAAACACAACATATTTTTTATTACTTTACTTCTCCACATAATTAGTAAAATTTTATCAATGATTAATTAAAACTTAATTAATTAATTAAGAACTTTAAATAATTCAAGTAAATCTAAAAAAAAAAAAATATTCAAACAGTTATTTGTTAAACATAAAACAAAATTATATTACCTAGGACTGTGACTTTAACTTCAGCAATATCTTTTCCATTAATATTTTCTGCAATGATTTTATATTTTCCTGAATCTTTCCTAGTGGCCATACGAACACTAATTTTAGTGCCATAATCAAAGTGAGAAACTTTAAGATTGCCTCTTGAAACTATTTCTAGTGTACCATGAAGCCATGATGTTGTAGGCATAGGTTCACCACTAACTTTTACATTAAATTTAAATGCCTGCCCAGCTTTTATTGTTATATCATCTAATGTTGAACGATCTATTTTTGGAGCCAAATTTCTTGGTTTTGTTATGATAATAGGAGTTGGATCGCTAGCTTCACCAGGTCCTGCAGCATTAACAGCTCTGACTTGAAACTGGTATGATTCTCCTTCGATGAGATCAGGTACAGTGGCAGAAGTTTGAGATGCAGGAACAACAAGGGCCTTTTCCCAATTTCCATATTTATCTTTTTTCTCAATAATGTATTCAGTTACTGGAGATCCTCCATCTTTTACTGGAGGAGCCCATTTAAGGTCAACATGATCTTTATCCCAGTCTGTTGCTTCCAAATCTTGTGGTTTGCTCGGCTCATCTAAAAATGTAAGTAAACATAATATATTCTGATATGATCCACCAATAATGGAAAATATTTTGATTAATTAATAAAAACAATAAAACTAATATTTGAATTAATTAAAAACATAAACCCCTCTCCCCAAAAGAGCTGATTTAATAATAAGAAACTGATAAAAGGCCTATAAAAAATGTGTAAACCAAGTTTGATCAAGCTATGCTGTTGTTTTAAAGTGCTGATGAACCCTATCTTTTGATGTTATCTATTTAGCTGATTTCCCAAAGAGGAATTTTCATTACAGTAATAAGACACATGAGGGGAGATCAGCCAATTTGGTATGTAGAGCTACAGAACACTACTCCTTTACCTCCATATATTATTACTGAATTACCTAGAAAACAGTTATTAGGTCCATAAGAAGCATGAGTTCAAAATTTCATTGAAATCGGATGATTTAATCCAAAGTGCTGATGAAATCTCCTACCCCCAAAGAGTTCAGCTGATTTACCACACTGTAAATATCAATCAGGCTAAAAAACCAAAACATAATTTCCAATTAAATTGGTCAAATTGTTCTAAATGCATATGTTTCCATCCCCTCCATAACTAGGAGAAATATCTGGAGGTTGATTCACTGTAACCAAAATTTTTATTGACCAAACACTTGTTTCAAGTTTTGTACAATAAGAAACTTTTTTTTTTTTATTGACCCCCTTCCTAGTCATTTCTGACATATGGTGGGAAGGGGAGCTATCTATAGGTTAACCCTCTATTCTAACCAACATGGGGGGGTCAAATTTTAATTTCATGGGACTACCACAGAAATAAAAGTCACCCTCCCAGGCCGGATTGACCCGGTGCTGCTGCAGTCACGAGCCAGTCAAAGTTAGTGCTTCAACTTGCTTGGCTACGATTGGCCCTTCTGATACCAAACTTGTCCACCCATTTAAATTGAAGTGTTTTGTTTCTCATGTGAATATTTCATTAGAGAAGTTTTTATCAACTTCCTCCCAATAAACACATCCTATGTTAATACAATATATATGTGTTTATGTATTTATGTATGTATATTTGTATAAATTTGAGACATTATTTAGGAATTTCGTTTATCTTCAGTATAAATGTTTAAATAAATAATACTTGCCATATGGATTCTTAGCAATAATTGATGTGTCGGTTTCTAATGGCTCTGATTCACCTTCAGAATTTACAGCAAAAACTCTAAAAGAATATTCATTTCCAGGAGTGAGGCCAGTAACATCCAAATCTGCAATATTATAATAATTAAAGAGAGACCTCACATATAGTTTTTTAAGCAAAAACAATCTTGTTCTTAATTATAAAAACAATTACAATGACAAATTTAATTATAGTTAAGATAGCATGCGTGACAAATCTTATATGTTGAAATAAATATATTTTTACTATGATAGATGTAGAGAATAAGGTAATAATAAATGATATAAGGAAGAAATACAAGTAACATCAATACTAATAACTTAAAACTAGCTAATAACATAACTTTAAAAAACAAAGTAAAGTTTGAGTTTTAATGATTTTTAATTTTAAAGCTAATTAATTATGAAATGCATATGGATACTATATGATATTGCTAGGAAGTAAAACTGACTTGGTTCTGTAGAACGCCCACAAGGAACCCATGTTCCTTTACTATGATCATATTTCTCAACAGCATAATATTCAATAGGAGTTCCACCATCATCTTTTGGCCTCTTCCATTTCAGATGACAGCCATCTTTATGTATATCTGATACCTGGTATCAATATATATATTGTTTTAAATAAATTTTATAAATATTAATATCTTAAAGTTAGTGGCTAATTTTCTTATCAAGAATATTTCGAATTTGATAATTTTATTTGTAAAAAGAATGTGTTATAACTATTTAAAATGAAATATTTTCAACATTTAAACAATTTCTGAGACTAACATGATGTTTAAAAACAAGATTACCCTATTAGAGTAATCTATGAGTACCTCAAATTCAATTTTTTTTTAAAACCTGAAATTGTATACTATCACCACTCCTGATTGCAAAGTGTTTATAACTCAAAGGAGTTCATATTTAACCTTACAATTATAAATTTAAATTTTAGGTTTTGTAATTTATAAGACAAACAGATTTGGTTTTACAGCTTACTGAAAAAATAAATTTTTGACTGTAAACTTTCTTCTGAAAGATGAGAGACACAACTACCACTATTTTTATGAATATTATCTTATATTTAAACTAGTGTTTGTTGCGCTTGGAGTAATATTCATATACATTTTTCTTCATTCCATTATTTTTAATTGGATTTTATTTAAGTTTCATAGATCTATATAAGAGAGGAATTAGTTTCTGAGTGAGGATATTGACCTGGCTCATGCTTAAAAAAATTGGGTATGAAAAATCAGTGGTGTGAGCATATTGTTCATGGTGTGATGATAAAGATAAAATTTTTTGTTGTAACATTATTTTTTTAATCATAAGAAGTAAACATTTTTTTTTTTTAACGACAATGCTTACATAAAACACTCATTTCTCCATTCATGTTCATATTATCATTCAATTATACTATCCTAAACCAATTTTTTGCTTTCTGATTTGAACTTGTATGAAAAAATTGATGTCAGAGAAATAATCATGCACAACCAATCATGTCTCACGGAAGGGTACGACCAGTACCGGGTTAAGGTATCACATTATTTCTCATTATTACCTTGACAATTTACTAATTTTAATGGTGGAAAAAAAATTAATAGGATTTAAAGAAACAGAATATTGTTATTGACAATTTTTTATTGAAATTTAAGTTGATGGGTAATTTTAATTATAATGAAACAATTTAACCAACTTAGCATTTCCTTTGATGAACTATTAAAATCATTTGCCAAATTAAATAAATAGCTATGATTCCGGTTTAATTAAAAATCAAACATAATCAATTAAGCCTGCTTCCATATCAGCGAGTTTTTTTTTGCAAAAGTCAGCTGTTGTGCAAAGAAATTCAGCATGATGTTCATCAAGATTTTCAAGAGGAAACCATGTTTTTAGATAAATGAACAATTCACAGGTAGATCTTTAGTAAAATATGCGAAATATTTTGTAGTTGCCAGTTAATGTGTTAATTTCCAACATAAGCAGCAGATTTAAACTTTAAGACAGAACTTTCTATGATAAAATATACCTGTAATGGACCTTGAGGCTGCGAAGGCTTATCAGTTACCACTACTTGGATAGTGACTTGATCTTTTCCAGAGCTATTAGTTGCTGTAACAACATATTCTCCAGAATCATTTCTTGATACTGGTCTTATAGTAAGCTTTGTATAATAATCTACATTTTCAATTGTAACAGTCTTGCTGTTCCTAAAAACATTCCAAATTTGCTGTACAGATAATTTTAAAAAGTAAATATTTAATATTAAAATTATTGGAGTTTTACTATAAATAAGTATTTCAAAACAACTCAGATGATTTGAGACATAGCTAAGGTATTAAAAACATCAGTCAATTAAAACCTAAAATAAAAAAGTTTTAAAAGTCAATTTAACATAATTGAGAAATTTTTAAATTAATTTTGATGAGAATCACATAACTTGTCTATAATCAAATCAGCTATAACATTTTGTAAAGTAGTTTATTTACTTCACTAACTAAATAACTATTTAATAATATAAATATTTTAATTAAAATTTACTTGATTGGATTCAGAGAACATCTCCACTCAACTGTTGGAGGTGGTTCACCAATGATATTCGCATCAAATTTGAGCAAAGAACCAGCGGAGAGGGTAATATCCTTTAGATTTCTTCTATCTATTCTAGGAGCAACTGTAACAAGTTTAAATTGATGATTTAATGTGTTACTACTACTACAAATAAAATTGTAGGCATGCATTTGTATACGGGTCATTCTTTGAAAAGATGTATTTTTTTCTTTTTTTTATTATAAAAGGTTCTTCTGGTTTTTATTAAACTAAATTTAGGGGATTGTGATAAAAATAATATTCACAGCAGAGCAGGACTAATGTTAGATCATTTAAAATAGAGCTATGAAATTTGGATAAGGCAAATAATGAGAACTCATCCATATTATTGAACTTTCCATGCAACTTCTTGTTGGAATTATGAATTTTAAAGACAGAATAAGTTAGTAGAAATATGTCAAATAGATTCATGTTAAAGGATTAGAACATAAACAAACATAATTTAATTTAGGAACAATAATTTTATGTATGTCCTAAATACTTCATGAAAGTAGATTAAGATTTTTTGAGGTTGTTTAGTATTTAAACAAGGTAAAAATTAAAAATATCTATTGAATTTCAACATGTTTATTTTTTATTATCCCACTCCTTGAGTGGAGTAATAAATAAATTGATAAAATTTATTAAAAACAATATTTTTTTCTTGTTTATGTACTCAAAACAAAAA
>NW_027107060.1:191994-196800 GCF_000696795.3 Halyomorpha halys | reverse complement strand
TATATATAATGAGTAGAGAGCTATTGGAGCCCATAGCCTTCAGGAAAGATCTAATGAAAATGGCCTGAGAATCATTAATTTTGCCAACTCTCATGGATTGGTAGTTGGAAGGACCATGTTCCCGGGTAAGAGGATACACAAAGCCACATGGAGATCACCCAACAGAGCAGTGAGCAACCTTCACAACTTATAGGAGTTGAGCAAATGTTGACTCTGACCACTATTTGAGTATTGCTAGGTTATGGGCTCAGATATCACCCAAGCCATTCAACATTCAGTCGCAAATTCGTAAATTTCATCCCTCTAAATTGAAGGATGATAAAGTTTGAGGCTTTTCAAAAAAACCTCAAAGATTAACTCACAGAAGAGTTGCAAGACCGACTCCATCGATGATCAATGGGGTAGTATCTCAAACTCGCTAAAAAGTGCAGCCGAAGAGATATTAGGATTACAACCAAGAGGTCTTAGATCACCATGGTTTGATGAAGACTGTCTCTTGGCCACTAATAATAAGAATAAGGCATATAAGATTATGACCCAACGACCCTAAAAGAAATAAACATTCCGAAAAAACTCATAAGATTGGTGAAGATGACTATGACTGTTTTAAAAATGTGTTGTTCCCATCGGTCATGACTTATCAGACTCCTTTGACACTAATGATGGCGTGAGACAAGTCAACACTCTCACATGTCTCCTTTTTAATAATGAGGAGAAGGCTGTTCGTGAGTCAGGTATTCAACTCTATGCCACTATATTTAACAGCACTGTCCAGTTATTAGGGTACACCGATGATTTCAACATTGTTGCCCGATTGGAACAAAGTCTGAGAGAGTCATTCCTTGCTCTGGAGGGTACTGCAAGAAAACCGGACCTTGTGGTTAATGAGGACAAGACAAAATACTTGAGAGCTGGAGGATGTGAACCAGGAACTGGAACATTTGATGCAGGCTCATTCAAGTTTGAGAAGGTAAGCTGTTTCGTATATCTGGGAACTGAAGTGAACAGCCAAAACAATATCTCTCAGGAGGTTAGGTTAGCAGAAGGATCACTGCTGGCAACCGATGCTGCCTTGGCCTGGCAAGACAACTCAGAAGCAGGCAGCTCTCTAATGGGACCAAGATCATAGAGATTGATCAAACACTTGTACATCCCATTCTCACTTACAGATCTGAGGCTTGGACCTTTACTAAAGCCGATGAAGCAAGACTCTTGGTCTTCGAGAGGTCCATTTTGAAACCTGTTAGAGAGGGCAATGTATGAAGAAGAAGGAATAACGCATAGCTATCAGCCTTGTACAGAGACAATGATGTTGTTAAATTTATAAGGTCGGGCAGACTTCAATGGGCAGGTCATATGGCGAGGATCCACGGTGATGAAATCCCAAATAAGATCCTATCTGAGCAGCTATATGGAAAGAGAAGAGTGGGTAGGCCAAACATGAGATGGTTGGATGCTGTATCTACTGATGCCCGGATCCTTCTGGGAACCCGAAACTGGAGAGTTGGAGCAGAAGACAGGAGAGCCTGGCGGAAGCTACTACAGGAGGCCAAGGTTCGGTGACAGGCTGTCGCAACAATCATGATGAGTGAGCTATTGACAAAGGTCAGAACAATAAATTTGTCCACAGAATGATTCATATACTTTGGCTCTTTCAAGCTCAAATATGCATAAATATAGTGCCAACAGTAGCTAATAATTATGTAGGAAATATTATCATATCTTTTGTAGTTCTATGAAAATCACACTCCCCTCCCTAAACTATATATTCTTTCATGCATTATTCAATACATTTCTAGTTATTGTTATGTATTTTACTGTGAATGTATTCTTTAATAGTCATTTTAATGAGCCTAGAATGAATAAAAAATACTTTATAATTTTTCTATATCTTCATAAATATGATGAAGTGATATGGGCAAATGAAATCACTAGTTGTCCATCATTTTGAAATGAAAGATGCACTGTAAAAATATTTATTTTTGTTCGAGGAGAAGATGGTTGGGGGTGCGGTCAAAAGTTGATGTAACTTATTTATTGCCAACGTTTCGGCTAGAGTTCCTAAAACAACAACATAACATCCTATTAATATAGAAAAGAAAAAAGAAAATATAAACAGAATGACATAAAGTGAATAATTTTACAGAATGGAATTAATAAAATGAAGTGATGAGAAAAGTGGAAAATAAAATGTATACATAGGTAATTGAATAAGTAGGTAAAATAACATGTTTTCTGATCTTAAACAAAATAACCATGTTAAATGTTATTTTACCTACTTAATCAATTACCTATGTATACATTTTATTTTCCACTTCTCTCATCACTTCATTTTATTAATTCCATTCTGTAAAATTATTCACTTTATGTCATTCGATTTATATTTTCTTTTTTCTTTTCTATATTAATTGATTGTTATCTTGTTAGTTCTTAGCCCTGATGAAGGCTAAAAACTCTAGCTGAAACGTTGGCATGATTAAATAAGTTACATCAACTTATTTGTGTTTCATTTTGACCGCACCCCCAACCATCTTCTCCTCGTACAAGTCATCCATGGTCAACTATCTCTCATAATTAATTTATTTTTGTCATTAGCAGAGAAGTTGTCTTCCAAATGATGGCTCAACTTTAAAGTTTTAAGAGAAATATGGTGTACTGACAAAAACACCTTTGAGAAATAATATAAAGGATTAACTTACGGTATCTTGGCTTAGCTATGAAGGTCTTACTGGGCTCACTGGGTTTGCTTTGCCCAGCTTTGTTTAAAGCTATTACTCTAAATTGATATTCGTTTCCTTCAACTAATCCAGTCACCAAAGCTTGTGGAGTGGATGTGGAGGTTTCTAGAGCTTTTTCCCAAATTCCACTATTAAGGAGAAAAAAAATTAAAATTTACATTTTCTATTAATGTTATATTAATATTCCATATTCTCTCTCATAAAAACAAAACAAATTTTTATCTTGATTATACTATAAGAAAGATGGATACCTTGGAATTCTTAAATTAAATCTCTTACTTTATTGGCAGTGGAAAGCCAGTTTCTTAGAATATCTAATTGAATAAATCAGTTATTGCCTATTGTAGAGCATGTCCGACCTGACATTCTTTCTTCACACAACATAATCAAAAGAACCACCACTGCCTCCAATAAATTTTGCTTAGTGTTTAGTTTATTCAATTTTAAAACAATGCAAACCACCGTTTAAAATATATTTTAGCTAAAGAAATGACTAACTAAAAGAGGATGAACCACACAACAAAAATGATGAAGTAAACTGTGTAAATTAATATTCTCTAGAATTAAAATAGATAGGTATTATCTCTTAATTACATTAGTAAACAGTTCATCATACTCCAATTATAAGTAAATAAATATAAATTTCTCTATTTTGGCCTGTGGTATAATTTTAGAGACCTTTGTCTATGAGTCTACATAAGTCTATAAACAATGACATCTTCTTTGATGAATTATCCCTTCTTTCCAGTACTCTCCTTCTATACTTATGGACTTCCTTGAAGTTTTTCTTTTTTCAGTACGTTCAAGATGAGTGCAAAAAAGAATTTGAGTCTAACAACTTTTAAAAAAAGAAAATGGGACAATACCACTAACAAAGCAATTTTAAATTGGTTTAGAAAGTGTGGATTAACAAAATTTCGCTCTACCAGAACAACAAAAGAAAGTGGAAAAGCCAACCAGAAACAGAAAATCTTCTTTCACAAATAGAGAGAAACTCCTCATTTGGTAAATTCATTAATTTTGATGACCAGGTCACATTTTTTGAATTTTTTTATTGGTTATTTTAATGTTTGGCAGACAATGTTGTTTGTCTATTTCAATTGTATATGTACATTTTTTGAAATATTAAATACTAATACAAATTATTATTAAATACTAATGCTAAGTGGCTCTAAGATAGATTTATGGATTACACTACCTGTACTTATCCTTCTTTTCAATAATGTAGCCAGTTATTGGAGAGCCACCATCAGATATGGGTTCTTCCCAAATCAGATCAACTTGATTTTGATTCCAATCAGTGGGAGTGGGAGCTCCAGGTTCACTTGGCTCAACTTGAAATAAAAGTATTTAATTATTAATTTAAAAAAAAATAAATTAATTTAATTTTAATATTAGTTATGATTATTGTAATCTTACTAAGCAGTAAGTATAAAAGAAAGTATGATTATTATTTATGTTAAAAGATTATTCTGAATGTTTTGTTCAACAATTTCTACAGTTGTTTGTCCATCAAAAATGGTTGAGATAAGGAATGTTTCCTCACTCCCATTTTGAGATAAAAGATATTGTTTTATATATATAAAAAATTTTCATATATTATTAGAAAAAATTCATCGATACAAATTATTGGTATATAAAATTAAAATAACTTTTAAGAATATTGATAGTAGTATTGAAAAGAATTAATCAAAATGATGACCAACTTAAAAAGGGCTATAAAATTATAGCAAAACAGCTCTCACATATATCAAAAACACATTTGATTTTAATATACCTTAAATTTTATTTAAGGAAAACATAACAAAATTGAGTCAATATTTGTTACCTAAAAGATAAATATACAATATTTGTCCATATATAGGTCGAGCTTTTGTTCTGAAATTTTCTCCAATAAAATGAGGGTTTGAACTATATTTGGGATAGACTTATGTATATTTGGATTAGATCTAGGAGAATTTGAGTTTGAAGAATAGAAAACATAAATGGTAGTTTAAAATAGAGAAAACAATCCTAGTTATATATATATATAATTAATAAAATGAAGTGATGAGAAAAGTGGAAAATA
>NW_027107060.1:189451-191944 GCF_000696795.3 Halyomorpha halys | reverse complement strand
TAGGTTAATTTTTTTTAATTATTAGTTTTTGTAGTTATTAGGTTAATACTGATTTTCTTTTGTCCTATTTTTTTCATTTATTATAATTGATGATCAAATTTAATTAAAATATAATCTGGTTGATTTTTTTACCATTTTTTATCGACCCAATAAAAGACAAAGCGATTATAAAAACCTAAAAAATAAAAATTTGTTTCACTATAATCCATGAAGGGTCTTGGGTTCAGTACTTTGTGAGGAAGTACTGTTTCTAAACCAAGGTTGCACAAAGAGGTGTTTTGTTCATAAATCACAATCAACTGTCAAGGTTTTCTGTTAATTAAAGGATATCCACTTTTTTAGACACTGGGTGTTGCAGGAGAGTTTCCTGATCCTTTAATTCAACAGAATAAATAATTATCTGGCAAGTCTGGACCCAAACTTGGGTCCAGGAGATAGTATGCACAATGCCTTACTATTGCACTCCTTAATTAAACCAAGTATTAGCACATATCTGATGACTTTGGTAAAATATTGACACTGTTTTCAATAGAAACATTGATTTCAAATATGAATTTTTATCTGGATGTGGTAGTATAACTAATTTCATTACCTGTATTTAGTTTCAGCCTGTGAATAGGTGTTACTTTGAAATCAGTATAATGAATTTTAATTTTTTTTATTTTAGGCTACTAGCATTGAACCTCAGAATAGAGTGTTGATCATAAACACTAATATAAATTAAAATAAATGTAAGTGAAGTAATAATGAGTAAGTTATGATTTATTTCTTTGAATTGTTCTAACATGTATATGAATCTCTCTTAACAACTTTGATTATTAATTTTGATTAATGTTGATTTTTAGAATTTATCAATTTTTTTCAGTAATCAATGGTATAAGAAAAATAAGGAGTAGAACAGTTTTGTTAAAATACATATTAGACATAAGGAATTAAAAACATCTAAAATTTTTAAACTTTGATTTGCAGATCAAGTCTATTAAAATTAAATACATTTCTACTTACCACTTTATATATATATATATATATATATATTTGTGGATCTTTCTGTCAATAATGCTATGTTTTGCATTTTGTAGTTCAAAAATCTACATTGTTTTCAGTATAATTTGAGATTGATAACTATAAACATTACAACTGTCTATTATAGTGTTTTCTACATTGCTGTGATACAACTATCTCAAGGCTTCTGCCTGAACCGAATAGTGATGAAATGGAGAGAAGTAAATATGGGTTTGTTTTAGTTTTTCCAAAATTTACCCATTCTTTCCAGCAGGTAGTCAGTCTGTTATTTCTGTTTTGTATTTTGTCTATTTATATTTAGTGTTTTTATTCATGTCTTATGAGTTTATGAGGTTGAAGTAACATGAATTTAAAGTTTGTACATCTGATTTTTTGTTGATAGCCTTATTCTAATATTTTTCTACTGTGAACATTTCTTTTAAATTTCACTGAAGTTGTTTTTACGTGATATATGATTTTTGGTGCATCAAATTTGATTTTATATCCTGCTAGTCTGAAATGTGTGGTGAGAGTAGTTTGATCAGGTTTGTCAGGGTTTGTTGTTATAGAGCTAAAACTAAACTATATTTGTGTTGATATACCCTTCTGTTGATGTACGGATCCAATGTTTCAAAATAGGATTTTCCGCAATTACCTTCACAAAGAATTTCATATACTATTGTAGATTGTAGCTCTATTTTGTTTTGTCTTCTGTATTGGTGTAAAGTTTGGGTAAAGTTGACATGTTTTTGTAAGTAATAGCGAAATCGTTTTTGTTTTTGTTGTTGTTTAGTGTTTTGAATATCCTCTCTGAGTGTAAGGAATTGTGTAGTATCTTTTACCATTGGTTTCTTGGGGTTTAGGTTATTTGCAAACTAATTTATGATGATACCCATTAGCTAACAGGAGACTACTACTTTATTTTCTGATGTTTTTTTGGTATTTGGCGAATATTAATTTTTGAGCCCGGTTTATTAAATTTTTAAGTGGTATTGATTTTGTATCTTTCTGGACATTGATGGTATAGTGCATACATCTTCCAAAATGGATGAGTTTTTGCAACCATTTTGTTTCTTTTACCTCATTTGAATTTCTAATCAAAAGTACATCTAAAAATGGTATTTTGTTTTCTATTTTGAATTATATGGTAAAATTTAATCTGAAGAAATAGTTGTTAAATTCATTAACAACTATTTCTTTTTCATTTATTTTTTTTAGTATTGTGGTTATTATATCATCACCAAATTTATATAAAAAATGTATATACCATTATGAATAAATCAGTAAATAAATCAATATATATATATATATAAGTTACAGCCTTAGTCACCATTTATTTCAATGTCAGGTGATCAACTAGAGATACAATCAAAGATGTATATATACTGGTATGGTACATAATAAAAGTCAGTTTTTGAGTAACAAGCGAGTTGGTCATTTCAATCTCCCTTTTCTCTTTTTCATTCCTTGAGCTCACAAGCGTTTAACTTT
>NW_027107060.1:188763-189386 GCF_000696795.3 Halyomorpha halys | reverse complement strand
TATATATAGTAAAAGCAAAAAAGCAGTATAAATCAAATTACACTAGAAATAATTGTTCATGAAAAGTTAAAGTTTTTTTTACGAAATTTCCTTACCAAATGGATCTTTAGCAATGATTGAGGAATATGTTTCAAGAGGCTCTGATTCTCCCTCTTTATTTACAGCTTTAACACGGAATTTATATTCATGCCCAGGAGTGAGATCTGTAACTTCCATTTCTGGGACTGGACTTTGGCCTACAGGTAACCACACCCCTGTCTCAGGGTCAAATTTTTCTACTATATATCCTTCAATTGGTTCTCCTCCATCATCCTTTGGTTTCTTCCATTTCAATGTGCAACCATCTTTCTTAATGTCTGAGACTTCTAATGGGCCTTCAGGTTTTCCTGGTTTGCCTATAAAGAAATATTCCAGTTATGCCATTTTTATGAATATGAAGAAAGTTTGCTTGTGAATCAAAATAACATACATAACATAAATATATTTTTATTAAAGCACAATTAAAAATATTATACCTGTAATCCTAAACAAATTCAATTATAAGTTCATTTATGACAATAGTAAGATATAAATATGTTGCGGGGGGCGCTAGGTTAATTTTTTTTAATTATTAGTTTTTGTAG
>NW_027107060.1:180851-183797 GCF_000696795.3 Halyomorpha halys | reverse complement strand
TTTATATATACAATTTTATGAATAATGTTTTAGCTTAAAATAGATGAAAACATAAACAGTAGCTAAAAACTGAATTAAACAAATATTACAGATTTATATCAAATTTTACGGACAACATGACAGGTGGGTCTGCCAGAGCCAGTTATAATTATTTGTCTACTTTTTATATCAAATAATAGTTCAATATAATGGATTACTATCCTTATTCATTTATTAACCTGGAGATGGATTATACAATTAAAAAAAAATTAATCATTCGGAACTGCAAATGTGAGACAAATAAATATTGCTATGGGCCCCTCAGACCCACTTGTGTATAGGATTAATAATTGGTAAATATCAAATAATTTATAATTATTGAGTTAATCTATGATAGAGAATTAAATTAATCTAAAATACTGGATATATCTCTTAATAAGTCTTTCCTTAATTTTAATGAGAAAGAATATAAAAAGAAATATGGACTTGGTTGAATTAAAATATAAATAGATACCTATTACAGTGATTTCAACAGATGCTTCATCTTTCCCTGAATCATTTTCTGCCTTTATTGTGTAAGTTCCTGTTTGCTTTCTTGTTATGGAGGATATAGTTATTTTAGTTCGGTAGTCTTCATCCTCAATCACAACATTGCCCTCTGTTAATAAACGGGCTTTATTTTGGAACCAAGATTTCTTTGGTGGTGGTTCTCCTGAGACTTTTACATCAATCTTCACATTATGTCCAGCTTTTACAGTTAAATCTTTCAATGTACTCCTATCAATCTTGGGTGGAACTAAAAGTACAAATAATTTTTTGATAATTTGTAGAAGTAAATGAATATTTTAAATAAATTGATGAGCTATAAATGAGAGGTGAAATAAATTAAAATTATTGTAGAAACTCATTCCATGGATTAAAACTTACAATAAATAACCAATTAAATCATAATAAAATTAGATAGGAGTTAGTTGGGACATGCATCTAGGAAATAAAACACAATAAGTACAATATTTGGTGAAAAATGTTGAATTGTAGAGGTGAACTAAAAGGTTTTCAATCAGGAAGATTTAACGTTTGTATTTGCTTGATGAATATTTTAGGCCAGCTCAAATGATTTTAAGACATAGAGACATAGGGTTAATGTCAGTATGACAAATGGAGCAAATGAATGATTCATTAATAAGAGAATTGAATAGAATATATGATCAAGGCATTCAGAGGGAATCAACAACTTGGCATATAAATGTAGTTGGTTGGATCATGAAAAAGAGGGTTCTTGTAAACAATCAAGGGCCATGTAAAAGAATCACTGTTTAATCAAGACCTCTATAGATTGCAGTTACAGTTTAATATAAAATATAGAATTTCAGTTAGTGGAAAAATTAAAATGTGATTTTCATGTTACTAAAAAAAAATTTAATGTTGAAACAATAGACATACATATCTTAAGAAAATACTGATAATTTATTGGTTAAGGATAATACATTGAAGATAACTGAGGTTAGACTCAGTAGGCTTCCAGGCCTAACTACAACCAGTTATAAAATCTTTGAAATGCTGAGTGGCAAAGATAGACTTTCTCATGAACATAATATGAAGGGTTCACTGTTTTTTTAATTGAACACTACAGATGGTAGTCAAAGTTAGTTTAGTATGTGCTATATTAAAGAATATTAAAAAGAAGTAGTTTCCAAACAAAATAGTTTGCAGTTACCGGAGTATTCTTTAAAGGGCTTTTATGCTGAATGAACTAATCAAATAAAAGGATTGTATTAGAAAAGTTGAATTAAATGAATACTAATTAAATTGAGAAGACCACAAAATGATTTCACGGTAGAACCTAACAACATCCATTTAAGACATTTGCAGTAACAGTGTTGTCAATTATTCATAATGAGATATTTCAACAAATGGCTAAACCTAATGAAAAACACTTAAATTTTAAATTAAATAAGTTTCGTTCTTCAATGATGGATTTGTGATAAATGATAAGTAATATTTTTTAACCAAACTAAGTAAGTTTTTTAACAAACTTTATATATAACTGATTTAAATTTAATTATGAAGAACATTCAAATAATTATAAACATACAATTATTTTATTTTTACTTTTCCTGTTTTCAGATTAAAATACATAAATAACTTACTACATAAAAATAAAAAATGATAGTTACCAAATCTATCTTTTATTAAAACTGGATCACTAGGTTCACTAGGTTTGCTCTGACCACCTTTATTTACAGCAGTAACACGGAATGTATACTTCATTCCCTCTATCAAATCAGGAATTCTACCTTCACATTTGCTTCCAATCAACTCCACAGCCTTTTGCCACTTGGAACTGAAAACAAATAAATGTTATGAATAAATGTTATACATATGACATGTCGAGGTGGGTTGTTTTTTTGATTATTCTGCTTGTCCAGAAGGCCTCGACAATGTGTGTTCAGTTTATATAGGTAAGGTAGTTGACAAGGAAGATAACTAGATAGTATGAGACTAACAGGGAACAACCGCTATACCTCAGAGGATGATAACCTCATCTTACCAGGTACTATTCCGATAAACATATATATAGCCACCAGAGTCATGCAGGAAGATGCCTTCATCCTGCCAGGTACTATTCCAACAGAGGCAATGGAGGTATGTAAGCCTGGAGGATAGCTAGCCGTTGGAGCCTACGAAAGGATAACAGGTAGAGAAGAGAGATCATGTCAAGGGTGAACAAAAAATAACAACCATTTACAAATCAGGATCGGCTATAAGCTGAAACTATATCAAATAGAGGCTGTGGATCTGTGTTCCTCTGTGTTCAATTAGGGGTTCTTTAAGACCCTTATTTATAGGCCTAATGCATATGGCTGTGACCGAGAAGCGGTCTTATCTTATCTGCTTGAGGTAGTTTCATGCGTTATTTTGGCATGGTTTATTTATTATTTTATCAACATTGCTCAGTAGTACATA
>NW_027107060.1:170356-180801 GCF_000696795.3 Halyomorpha halys | reverse complement strand
TATATATTAATAATATTTACAAATAATAATATGTTTTTATAAAATACAATAATATACAAATTTGAGAGCTTCGATGAGGCTCAAGGTGCTGTGCTCTAGTGGATTGGAGCTGAACTTCTTGCTCCTCTCGCTTCAGATACTTGACCCAGTTGTTATGAATCTTAGATATGATTGTCAAGAATTGTTTAATGTTAATAAAATATGTATATCACTATTCATGCTATCAAATTTCTTCTAAAAGTAATGTAAATCATAAAATCATCTCTACAAAACTTTTTGGATAAGACTTGGTACATATGTTTCTCATAGATATACCAACGAGTCTTTATAAATGGGAGGTGCTTAAAATAACACAAAACATGCTGATTTTCTGTATGACATTGGACCATAATCCATATGAAATTTTGTGTTGCTATTAAAGTCGACTATCACCTATTCAAAAACAAGTTTACCTGTACCAAAAAAAAAAATTTGATTTTACATCACCTTTTTTTGCCAAATCAGGTGCCCAGTCTGAGCCAGTAACAAAAGAAACCTTAACTCCATTTATCAATTCAAAATTGAAGCTTATCAAATGCAGAAATTTATCTTCTAAGAGCTTTAGAAGATTTTTGGCCCAACAGGGCTAAGAAAAACATTCCCAAATAAAGTGTGATTTATAAAAATAGATCAACTTTTTCACTATTGGTCCAGAGTTATTCTGTCAAGAAAACAATATGATGTACTTAAAAATAAAAAAATCAATTTATTTTTTTCTGAGTATCAGACCTTTTGAAACATACAAACATAGGGTCCATATGAAATTTATTTTCTGCTCTTGAAGTTTATTTACTCCTTGCCTATGGCCAACTAAAGCTGATATATTCATTTATATAATAGATTTTTAAGAAGATCTTAATCGAAATATTGAATGATTATGGGTATTATTATTAATTAAAAAGAAAGGAACTAAAACGCAAATTCTAAAGTTATTTAGAGAGTTACACCAATGAGTACTTTCACAACACAGCTGTATCACTCCATTATAACTGAGACCAAATTTACTGAATGTATTATAATGTACAGTTGTAAATTTCAATAAAGATATTAAATAAAAAGAAAAATAATTATTTAGTATTTGATGAAAGACTTTTCATTTACATCTTACTTTAAACTTTTTTAAAAATAGATAAAGTGAATTACCTATATTGATCCTTTTTCTCAATGATGTATGATGTTATTTGAGCTCCACCATCAGAAGCAGGAGCTTCCCACTTCAAATAGCAACTACTTTTATTCCAGTCTTTAGCATATGGTTTTCCAGGTCTGTCTGGTTCAGCTAAAATAAAATAAAAATTAGTATAGCAGGCTTAGCAACATTAGTTAAATTTATAAACAATTAATACAAATTTAAAACATCATTGTAGTCAAAACTAACTTACAGTATGGATTTTTAGCAATAATTGGAGTTGTTGTTTCCAAAGGTTCTGATTCACCTTCGGAATTGACAGCTTTAACTCTGAATTGGTATTCTTTCCCTTCATGCAAACCAGATATCTACAGAATAAATTAAAAGAACTTGTTTTACTTTCACAGACAAAAGTAAGATATGTAGAAGTTAACATGGTCCCTATTGTGACTTCTAAAGCTTATTATAGGGCAAAAATTAGCCATGCTATATGAAGAAGTTTAATTTAAAGGGTATATGAGAATAACTAAAAAAACCTTGGAAAAATAATTGAGATAAGGGTTGGTTTTAGAGTAGAGAAAGCAGTGGGATTTCTCAGGGTGCCCAATAACATAATTGTCTTAATTTTGAAGACTTAATAAATGTCTTAATTTTGAATTTTTGCTGCATAGAATTTTTTAGATTAAAAATATAGAATTGAAATGGTATAATTTTTCTGCTGACTCTTGTCAGACCTAAAGTTACATTTGCTTTGTTAATCAAACTGCAATATTGCAACTTAATTTGTCATAATAAAAAAAAATTGTTAGGCAGTATATAAAAATATGAGGTTTGGTTAATGTTAATAAACAAAGATTTATCTTCCAAGTAAAAATAAATAAAACAAATGAGAAAAAGGTGATTATATGAGGCCTCAAAAAATGTATCCTATATGTAAAATAGTAGAGCAGGTTTACCAATTGGTAGGGGTACTAAAACAATTGAATTCCAAACTGTTATATCAACAATATCCCCATTCCCAGTTACACCTCTCCCCCTTCCATTACCTAGACATATTCAAATCCCACTTGACGCTCTCCCTTCCTTTGTTTTCTTGCAATTTTTTATTTTATATTTACATATATTTAATTGTGTTTGTATCTTCAGGGATAATTAATAAATTAAATATTTTTTTGCAATAGATGAGTACTAGATACCTGGTACCTTATTTCAGACCATGCAATAAAAATGTTCTCTAAAGTTATAAGGGATGTCAAAGGAGAATTTGAAAAGAAAAAATAAGAGCATCATATCAAATGTAGAACAATTCATAACAGAATTGGAAAACAAAGGATACTGAAATAGTATAAATTTTAAATAAACACAAATTTTAGTTTCCAAAATGACAAGAATAAGTACCAGAATGGTAAAATATTATTTTAAAAAAGCAAAGAACTAACTTTCACATCTCTATGAAAAAAATATAAATATAAAAAATGCAAAATGGAATTAATTGATTTTTACAGACTTTAAAAGGCCTGTTTTTGAAATTCATTTGAAAAAATGAATCAAGAAAAATGAGCCCAGTGAACCCCAAATTTGTTCAGATGAGGCCTGGATTAACCAAACTCACCTAAACAGATTCTAAATTTGGAGATGAAGAAAATTTCTTACAATGAAGACCATTTCTTTATATGACTCTCCATCCAAGAAATATTTTATTATAAAAGTTCTTGAAAAATAATTCACATTTTGGAGTTAGTATTTTCTTCTAAAATTTTAATTTCTTTTTAAAAAAAAATGACGACTATATAATTTTTTCTATTTACTTTATTTTCATCAATTCATTTTTTATATTTTTCAAGTTTTATATTGAAAGGAAGAGAGAACTAAAATAATTTTTTTACATTCAAGCCCTATTCACCAAAACTGCAAACCTGTGAGGGAACCAAGGAGGCAACAAGCCTTACATGTTATGCAGGAGTTAAGTGCTCAATTTTGTGAAGTAATCAGATATTTCATTATAAATGTCCTAAATTAATAATAAAATATGACTATTTTATTGATAATTAATTCTCACATCTGCTTCAGTTCCTTTAGATGTGGCCACTGGAACCCAACGTCCTGTTTCCAGATCCATTCTTTCAATAAGATAGTGATCAACAGGTTCACCTCCATCATCTTCTGGTTTTTGCCAAGAAAGATGACAACCTTCAGCAGTTATATCATTAACAGCCAGGGGACCCTTTGGTTTACTGGGAGCACCTTAAAAAAATATCATTAGATAGAAGAATATTAAAATCAAAACAGGAAACAAATCAATATTTTACTACTTACTTAGTACATTTATTTCAACATCAACTGTATCTTTTCCTGAGTCATTTATAGCAGTGACTGTATATGTCCCACGGTCTTTTCTTTTTGCTTTTATGAGAGTAAATGTAGTCTTATAATCTTCATTCTCAATTGATATCCTAAAACATTACAGAAAATTATAATCATACTTATACATATAAATCATTTACATACAAAGACACACTCAAATAAATTTTTTATATCTATGAGTGTAATATGATTTAATACAAAGTAAAATACCGGTCATTATTGAGAGGATTTCCTTGCAATGTCCAGGTAACTTTTGGTGGAGGCTCACCTTTGATATCAGCAAAAAATTTTAATGTTTGTCCAGATGCAATTACCTTCTTTTGTAAATTTTTGCGATCAATGTATGGTTGCACTGAAACAGATGATAACATAAATTGACAAAACAATGTATATGATATCAACTTCGCTAATATAATAATTTGATTCAGGAAGGAGATGGTATGGGAAACAGTCATTAACTGCAATCTGGACCTTGTTTTTAGCTCTCAGTGTGATATGTGAGTATGGGGGACCCATAGCGATTTTTATTTGTTTTACATTTCTGTTTTCTAAACTAATTTATTTTTAAGTTTTTGTAGATTGTATAAACCTTTTTCAACTAAATTAATATTGTAATAAATGAATTTTATTGAATGTATATTTTGTTATATAAAGTAGAAAAATAATTGTAACTGAGTCCAACAGATCATCCAGTCATGTTACAGATTAATTCACAATATTATGTTGGCCTAATATGGTAAGAGATTACAGAAAAAATATAATTTAAAAAAAATGAAATCTCAGTGAAAAAAATGGTGATATTCAAGCAATTATTGACAATTATAACTAACAAAGACACAACTAACTAATTATTAAAACTTTGCTTAGAAGTAAATGTCAATCAGTTGAGATAAGAAATAGCTACCAGCATAGTGGGACCAACTTGTCCACTTGCTGGGCATGTTTTGGTACTAGTAAGAATACATTTACTTGCAATATTACAAAGGAGATAACTTCAATAAAAGCTGAAATTGTTTACTCATTGTCTTCAACATTATTATGTCATAATTAGAAAGAATGGGCCTACTATATACTCAAACCTTCCAGGTATTAAATACATCTACTTTACTCTTTCAATGAAAGAAATGACTATTTATTTTAGATAAGATTTACAGGGAATTCCAGAATAATAAAATTTTAAACTATTCTTAGGTACTACCAAAACAATAACTTAAATTCCTTAAATTACAGTTAAGAACTAAGAAGTCAATATTTTACCAATTCGGGCATCATCAGGACTGAAAACTACAAAATCATACCAATAGAGACCAGAGATAGCAAATCTCACTTCAAAAACTATATATATATATATATATATAGTGGGACCAACGTTAAGCATTACATCATGGAGGGGGAGTGGCTGGTGGCTGTGTGCTGACTTATTGCCTTAAGCTACCTCCTGGCTCGCCTTTTCTTCTCTTTCTTCCTCAGTTGCTTGAGGATCTCTGCTGCAATTCAATGACCCGCCTTGTAGCACGAGTCATATACTTATTGTATGTGTGTCTGTGTTTACTCATGCATATGAACAAATTTATTTTTACATGAATATTCATACCTAATATGGAAATGCTAAATATTGCTTCATCAGATCCAACTGAGTTTATAGCTTTAATGGTATAATCTCCTCCATGTGCACGCTTAGCTTTCATTATCAACAGTTTGGTATTGTTATCAACATTGTCAATTCTTAGTTCATCATTAGTTAACAATTCCTGAAAATAAATAACATTATAGTCACATAACAAATAGATAATAACATAATTTTTAATCTAAAATATTCAATCGACTTGAAATTCAATATTTTTTAAAAACTATTTATTCATAGAAAGCACTTTATTAATCTCTTGTAATTAAATAAAACACTATATTCTAGGGTTACTGAAAAAAATACAAAAACATTGTGTTGTAAAATTTTCTTTTACAAAATAGCTTATTTTAATTCATTCTCTAGCACAAAATTTTATTTTTGAAAATATAAAATAATTTTTTATTATTGATTATAATTATAATTCATGAAAATATCTTTTCAATAATTTATTAAATATTGATTAATTACAAAAGTTGATTATTTAATAACTTTCTTTTACTTTTGTAGGGTGGCTATACCAATATTTAGGTAAAATATTAATTTTTCATGTTCTTAGAAATTGATTATTGAAATAAGCTCCAATAACTATAACAGCGTAGTTTATGGTATGGATATAGTAGAGCCAAGAAGAAACTGTGTTAATATTACCTAAAACTAAAGCTAACCTAGCGCAAGGAGAAGAATCTAAAACTAAAATATTGTTTGCTGTCATGTTTTTGATAAGACATTGGTTCTTCCTTCATAATCTTTTTAGGGAACTAAAAAATTTGGATCTCTGTTTAGAGTTCCAAAGAAACAATTTTTGGTGAATAGATAGTTTATTATATTTCATTCATACATTAGAAATTTTTTCTTGAAAAATAATGATTATTGTAGTCAACCAAGTAGCTTGTCAGCTATTTATGCAATTGAATAGAATGCCATTAGTTTGTTTCCTCTGCCAATTACTGATATTGTGATTATTTTTTTTTTTGTTTAGCATCTATTTATTATTTACCTAAGTTTCATGAATCACTTTCACTAATAATTGACATGGGGTGTAAATAATAGGGTCTAGTAGTCAACTATAAGGGCCTACTAGTATTCTGACTTGTCAATAATTGGCTTGGTTAAATAAATACCATACTGTTCAATTATAATCAATTAAGAGTTGTATTACTGCAACCCATAAAGGGATTTGAGTACAGTAGATAAAAAAGTGCTGTTTCTAAACTGTCAGTTGAGTAAGGAGATGATTTGGTTAGGATAAGGCTCAATTAATCAAGGGTACCTACTGTAAGGAGGCTAGGTGTGCCATAGGAAGGTTTCCTTACCCCAAGTTCAATCCACAGCTAATATAAGAGAATAAACAATTATCTACCATAGCCGGACTCAAACTTGGGCCACGGAGATAGGAATGCTTTACTTACTGAGCTACCCTACTTCCCAATTATAATCAATTGAATTGAATTAATTTTTTTTTAAATAACTTTTACACATTAACATTCAATGAAATTATATACTGGTAGCACTTTTCCTAATTTAGTTAGGATAATAAATTAATCCTAACAGTAAACGTTTCCTGATTTCCTCATCTAGCTTTCTGTTATTTACTTAAAACAATATTTATCTATGAAATAAAAAAATTATGATTTATTCTTCTAAATATGTTGTGTTTTTTCCATTTAAATAATTATGTTGACTACAGAAAGAATCTAGGGGTCTAATTGAGGGCAAGAAGATCTTAAGTTCTCCAATCAAAACCATGGAATCTTGACAGGTTGAATAAGATCGTTTAAGATATAAGCATGCAAAGTTATAGTAAATAACCCATTTTTTATCACTAAGGATTATCCTATGATGAAACAGCATACCAAGTTCAGATTCCCAATTCATAAACACATATATTTTATTTACCTTTAACATACAGGAAATCCTCCATAATTCAATAAGTCTATCTATTTTGAAGATAAAATGTCCATCAAATAAATTTATAAACATTATAATCAATTTTATTTGAACAAAGGCTAAACCAATTATATAATTAAAGAATATGTACATTAACATTAAATGTTAAAGCTATATTAAAACATACCATATTACCAAAAAAACTATAATCAATTTTTTTAAAAAATATCACCAGCAACATCTTTCTAACTTTTTCATTAAAAATTTTATAAATGAAGCTATGACTCTGTTGTGTATTAAGAAATATTTATTAACAGTCTAATGGTTAAAAAAGTCAAAGTAAAATTGATTAACTAATAGGATAGTTAACTTACTAATAAATTTAATCTTAATGTATTGAATTAAATACTTACTTGATCTTTGAAATGCCATGTAACAGTTGGAGGTGGTTCTCCAATTACATTTACATCAATAGAAATTGTCTGTCCAACTTTAAAGACAAGATTTTCAAGATTTGTTTTATCAATTCGAGGTTTGACTGGAAATAAATGATTTATTCAAAATTTAATTTTGCAGATTATATTGATTATTTAATTTTTAGTATTATTTTAATGATCTAAAATCATCTTGAAGATAGGTTTATGAAATCAAAGTTTATACAAGGTAGTAAAATTTTCAATTTACCAAATCGAGGTCTTGCTGTATGAGGATTAGTTGCTTCACTTGGCTCACCAACACCTGCTTTGTTTACAGCTCGGATTCTGAATTGGTATTGATTACCTTCTTCTAATTTTGGTACTTTCCCCTTTCTAATATCTCCGTGTATTTCTACAGCTTTCACAAACTTCGGATCATCTTTTGATTTATACTCAATCACATAACCTGTACATGAATGAAAGCAAACAAATATTAGCAAGCACACAATAATTAAAATGTAACACATAATAATGGAATTTCCTTTTCTTTAATTTCAATTGACAATCATTTTGTTCCATTAGAGTAATTATATATTAATGGCTCATTTACACTATCATTGAATTCAAATTTTAATCTTAAACAGTTTTAGTTTTAAACACTTGGTAGAAATAGTTAATAGTATTACTATTCAAATTTAATAAGTAGTTATAAAACAACTAGATGGTGTAAATATATCAATTTAATTGAAAACATTTTAGAGATTAATACATCTATAACATTAGAATATATTTATTCAGCATTTGAATATGTACATAGACATAAATTTTAGAAAACTTGCCAGTAATAGGTGCTCCTCCATCTCTGATTGGAGGATCCCATTTTAGTTCAACCATATTTTCATCATAATCCACAATTTCAGGCAATCCTGGAGCTGATGCAACATCTGCAAACAAAGTTAAACTGTCAGGGAAAGAACTTGAAACCTAAAAAACTATAGAATTAAACTGACAATACAATGTTACTGATTGAAACTTTCTCTGGTTGTCATTTACTCATTAGGAATAATACAAATTTACAATTAGCAGGCTGTCTACCCAGACCCTTTGTTTCATAAAATTTTTATAACTGATTGAGAACAAGAGACTAGTATGAATGAAAACAACATGATGAAGTTATAAATGAAAACTTGTCTAGATAAATTACATTTTTATTTATGATAAGTTTTTTATTTTCATATTTTTTAAAATAATAAAATGTTAAATTTTAAAATAAAATTAGATAATGGAATGTAAATGCTGGAAATGAAATCATAATTTTAGTAATCAGGAAAAGTCTAGGAGAAAATAAACAGGGTCTTAACAGTTTATTCTGAATAGAAATATTGTTTGACAGTGAAATAATTAATTAATATTTGGTGAATTTCATCTTCATACCATAAGGATTCTTTGCTATGATTGCAGTATCAGTTTCAAGAGGTGGAGATTCTCCTTCCTCATTAATAGCTGCTACTCGGAAATGGTATTTCTTTCCTGGCTCAAGACCAGTAATTTCGTGTTCTGTTACATTAGGTTCAACAAAGCCAGCTGGAACCCAACGACCTGTTGATACATCCATTTTCTCTATGGCAAACCCTGTTAAAGGTAGACCACCATCATCCTTGGGTTGTTTCCAAGATAATTTACATCCTTCTTTGTGGACATCAGTGACTTCCAATGGCCCTTCAGGTGCAGATGGCTTATCTATAACATTATACATAAAATGTTACAAAAAGAAAATTATCAATCATAAACTACTAAACACTTTTTTTTGGAATTATATGTTGAGTGATTAAGTTCTTAGTAGTTCAAAATAATGACTAGGCTATTATATATGAAGAACATCGGTAGTTCATGACAGATATATATCATATCACTTTCAAACAGGTCAATATCTATCGTCATCATCCATGCTTGGCTTTGAATTTAGCCTGTTTAGTATGTTAGGGACAATTAATAATTAATAATGATAATTTTTTACACGAGTAATATGAGAAAGTATGCTTGTCATATTTAATTTATATTCAAGCATTTATTAATGATGTAAAAGTTATTAAGAAGTTTATATTGTATAATTTAACTATCTGTTTTAATAAAAAATGTGAATCTGATTACCATAGGGAATGTAGGTTGTATCTGAAATAGTGTTTGCATAAGTAATGCTCTGTAATTTCATATTTTTTTAAATCAAAATAACTTTTTAAAAAATTGAATTCTTAAACTTACCAAGTATGTTTATTTCAACATCTGCTTCATCTTTACCATTCACATTTTCAGCTGTGATAGTATACTTTCCAGAATCAGACCGTGATGTATCTCTCAATACAAATTTTGTGTTATAATCTTCATTTTCTATTTTCAAACGCAAATCATTTTCAAGTTCTTTCGATTTAAAGAACCACTTAATTTGTGGAGGTGGTTCACCTTTAACATCTACATCAAGTTTCACCATTTGACCATTTCTTACTGTTATCTTTTGTAATTTATCTCTGTTTATATGAGGCTTCACTGAAAAAATAAGTATAAATATGATTACATACATAAATATCTAAATGATATAAGTATTTGTAAACAAAAACGAAAACAGAAACTTACAGTTCCTTGGTTTTGCTGTAATAAGTTTAGAAGCATCACTAGCATCAGATGGTCCAGCTTTATTAACTGCTTTAACCCGAATCTGAGACTGACTACCTTCTTTAAGTCCAGTAACAGTAGCCTCACAAACAGGAGTCTGTGAAGTTTTTTTTTTGTTACAAGAGATTCAATTTACCTTTATCATACTGTAAATTACTACTTCTAATCAAGCCAGTGCAAATGCATTCAAAAATAATTTTTTAACCATGCTAAACAAAAAGCTAAACATATATAGATGACATTTTATGAAACCATATATATATATATTGATGGTTTCATACATACACACATATATACTTATATATGTATATAT
>NW_027107060.1:169365-170166 GCF_000696795.3 Halyomorpha halys | reverse complement strand
TATATCCATACATATATATACACATATATACATACATATATGTATACACATATATACTTTATATGTACACACACACGCGCGCACACCATACAAATACTATGATATTTACATAATTATAATTATTTACAATATAACTTTTGTTACACTTGAAATTTTTAAGAGTACGTAAAAAAAAAAAAATTTTTTTGATAATATAATTCCTTCATTATCTTTAAACAGATAGCTGAAAAATAAGTTGTCACCTTCTCAGACCTCTTCTTTAGAATTAATGGAAAAATAAAGAATCAAAATAAGTCTTGAAGGTATTATTACCTTCTGAGAGTAATGTATGATAAATTCATACTTACTGTGGTGGTCAAAACCTCTTCCCAATTACCCGATAATTTTTCTTTCTGTTCAATTATGTACCCAGTTATAGGAGCACCACCATTGGATTTAGGAGCATCCCATTTCAGTGTAACTCGATCAGAATCCCAGTCAATTGCTTCAGGAGTTCCAGGCTTGGATGCAACATCTAAAATAAATGAAATTTGTTTAATTTACATTAATTAGAATATCATAAGTTATTTCATAATATATATTAGTATTTTGCAAAAATACAGTAATAATTATTGGAACAACGCTAATTCAAATATATATATAATGGCTCATTTACACTATCATTGAATTCAAATTTTAATCTTAAACAGTTTTAGTTTTAAACACTTGGGACCAACGTTAAGCATTACATCATGGAGGGGGAGTGGCTGGTGGCTGTGTGCTGACTTATTGCCTTAAGCTACCTCCTGGCTCGCCTTTTCT
>NW_027107060.1:154681-169315 GCF_000696795.3 Halyomorpha halys | reverse complement strand
TGTGAGTGTGTGTATGCGTATGCTTGTGCGTTTATTTTCATCTAACACGATTTTAGGAATATTTATAAACATTTTTTTAAAAATGATTTACCATATGGGTTTTTGGCTACTGTTGCACTTTCACTCTCGAGTGGTTCACTTTCTCCTTCATCATTAATTGCTTTCACACGGAACTGATAAGCATGTCCTTCCTGGAGGCCCTTAACATCCAGTTCAGTGTCAGTTGTCCTGCCTACAGGAACCCATCTTCCTGTAGCCAAGTCAAGTTTTTCAACAGCATATGCAGTAACTGGTTTCCCACCATCATCTTCTGGTTTTTCCCATTTCAATTTACAGCCACTTGCTGTTACATCCTTTACTTTTAATGGTCCTTGAGGTTTTGATGGTGCACCTGTTAATATTTAGAAAATTTGTTTAACTAAAGTTTATTACTTTAAAAATAAACCTATGAATATTTATAGGACAATATTAAATAAAAATTTCTATTTCAGTACAATTTATTATATAAAATCTTTAGTAATTAATCATCGATATTAGAGTTTCACTGAAACTCCTTAAGCTATTCACCTATGATTCTTGACTAAGGGGTACTTTGAACCATAAAAACTTAAAAATTGAACCCCGTAAAATTTTCATTGATTAATTAATTATATTAATAACTTAATAATTATTATAATTAGAAAACAATTTCTTACTGATGAATAGTTAATATAGCATAATAATCTAAATATATATTAATGAGCAATGTACCAAATGTGTTATTATGAAAGAAATATTCATATAAATAAAAAATAATTACCCAATACTGTCACTTCAACTTCTGCTTCATCCTTTCCATGTTGATTTTCAGCTATAATTTTATATATTCCTGTTTGTTTTCTTACAACATCAGAGAGAGTGAGTTTTGAATTGTATGGGATGTTCACCACTTCGGTATTATGTGTATTTAGTACCTATAATAATTAATATTTAATTTAAATTTAGCTTAGAAATATATAACTTTTTTTCTTCATCTGACTGTAATATACCTCCTTATTAGAAAATATCCATTTCACATCTGGTGGTGGTTCTCCACGGATATTAATGTCAAATTTGACCATTTTACCAGCTCTTAGTACAATATTTTTCAAATTTGTCCTATCAATTCGAGGTTTCACTGGAATAAACAAAACAATTATCCATTTAGTACATTTATTGTTTTGCTTTAATATTTGTTGTTATATCCAAAGTTTTCTTTAAAATGATAATTTATTTTTATTCTTTTTGGGAAGGAAAACACAAAGTTCTCATCAATAGAAGATTTTTAACTTCATGTCTGTCAAAATAGAATATGATGCCAGGATGAAGAATATCTTTTTGCAATTCAAAATGTTATTCTAATTTTTTAAGATTCATTTTCAATCAAGATTCCCCATACTCACTCATTGTTTTAGTATCATAAGTATCCAACTTATAAATAAATTATTTATATAAAATTTAATTAGAATTCTAATATTTCAAAAGTTGCTCTGATGTTTCATTGAGGAGACTGTAGAAGAAAAAATCCATGACCTTACATAGTACAAGGTGAGTTAAGAAAGAAAAGTGGGTGAGGCTATATTCCCTAATAAGAAAGTCAAGGATAATCTTTTTTTTTACCCTGTGATTCAAAAACTCTAAAAATATTAAATATTTTTTTCTGAATTTCTTAAAGAATTAATTATTCATAATTCTGTTAAATATATAAAAGTTAAATAAAAACATACATGCTTTGTGTTTAACTTTATGTAAATCTGTATTATCTGAGGGTTCTGATGGTCCAGCTTTATTTACAGCAACAACTCTAAACTGAAACTCAGCTTGTTCTTTAAGATCACCAACTTTCCCTGTCAGGACATCGACAGGAAACTCAGCAGCAAATTCCCAGTCTGGCTTAAACCTGCAGAAAAACAAAACTATTTTGAAAGATTGCTGATTGACTGTGGGTAATAATAAATTGTCAGGCTAATAATAAATTAATTATAATAAATGGCTAACAATAATAAATTATCTTTTATCTGGCTTTTTTTTATTTTCACCCCCATACTTACTTTTATTACTTTATATTTACTATCCATTCTTTTCCTTTTACATTTATATATCTTAGTTTTGCTTCATATTCATATGTTACTTCCAGCTTAAGTCTACTTACATTAATTACTTTATTACTAAAGCTTTTATGATATAATTTACACACCTCAATACCCTATTTATTTTGTATATTGTCTTTTCTTCATCATTCATATTCATTCTTTTAACTTTATTTCTTTTGTATATTCTATCTGTGTGTGTGTGTGTGTGTGTGTGTGTGTGTGTGTGTGTGTATGTGTGTGTATGTGTGTGTCTGTGTATCTATATGTATATATAATTTCTTCCCTCCTATTAGGTATATTATCATTTAATGTTTGCCTATTTTTAACTCCTTTAATTCTCTAATACTGTTTCCTTTAAAATTATTTTCAAATGCGACATATTTCAACTGTCAACCTTCACTACTCTATAATATCCTATCAACAGTCTACTTTAACACTAGCTTCTAGTCTGTTAGGTATGTTTCCTATCACGTTCATTATCTTCCTTTATTCTTGGTGGCCAGCCTTTTAACAGTTTGATAACCGTTAATGGTCCGGCCAACTCCCCTCCACTCCTACCTATAACAATTGGAAGACTGGCTTCACCTGTTTATAGACTGTTATTAATACCTGGAGTGGATCAGCATAGAGACAGTTGAAATGTGTCTTGTCAATGGCCAAAACTATCAGATCAGACGTTTTGCTGATAAAAGTTTTCTTTGCTCTCTAACAGTCTGAACCAAATTTATGGTTAAGTATTGATGAAATTGTGAAGCATAAATTTGTTTTATTTAAAATAAATTAAAAATTATTAAGATGGTAATAAAAGTTTAGAAAAATAAATGCAAATAATAAAATGATTTTAAAAATGAAGGGTCCAACAAATATCTACCTATCTTTCTTCTCTATTATATATTTCTCAATTGGAGCTCCACCATCACTTTTAGGTGCTGTCCATTTAAGAGTTACACTTTCATTATCATAATCAGTTATTTCTGGTTTTCCTGGTTTACCTGGTTCGTCTAAAACATAAAAGGAATTTACATAAAATTCTAATATTTAAAGTATAACTATACTTTATGTTGGTTTAACACTGATACTTAATGAAACAATAAAAACATGTTATATTATTATAAATAAACTTAATAAAACTTGTACTCTTTATCTTCAAAATTTATGTATATTTTAGAATGCTGAGATCTCACAGTTTAAATAATGCAATAACTCCATTCATAAGTGCTATAGTTTAACAAAGGAAGTGTCTTTTTACCTTTATATTAATATTTGGATAGTTTACTTGTCTGTTAAGCCTATGCCTCAAAGTATTTATCATCATTTACTGTCATTTAAACTCTTCCTGTGCACACATAAATATATGTAACAATAGAACCTGACATCATCTTCCAGGACCTAGAGGTCCTCTCTCAGGAAAATATCTCACCTAATCTAGAATCCAGAGATTGGAATAAACTTTAAATCTGTTCTTTTATCGACTCCAACCATGGCATCCTCAATTCCCATCTACACAATATCCTTAATACTCATCGCCCTCTCAAAACCTCTACCTTCTCCCACCTGTCTGCACCTTAGATGTGTCATGAAATTGCGGATCTACAGGGGAGGCGTGATGGTGCCCAAAGATGCTTAAAACATACTAGACTTCAGAATGACTACCAAACTTTTGGGGACATTGATACAAATAAGTAACAGGCAAGCTAAATCTTGCTACTTCCATGAAGCCCTTTCATCAGCTCCTTACTCCAAATCAAAATGGTTAATCCTCCAAAACTTTTCCTTTATGAACCTTCTAGATACCCTCCCTAACTACTCTTTTCAGTTTTATCTAGTAAATTAAACCCTCATAATATTTATTCTTTTTCAACCACTTTTCCACTTCTCTCTTCCTTCCTTTCCTCTACGGTTTCATTTGATGACGATGACTTTTATTTTACTTTCATTTTTTCTACAGAACTTTTATCTACCATAATGAAATCACATATTATTTTATTGGTCCAGATAGTGTTTCAGCTAAATTACTAAAATTATATCTCCCTGAAATCCTTCCTTTCAGTCAGTTCTTTTCATCTACTATTTCTCCCATCAGAGCTCAGCATTTACTTCATTTTGGAAATAAACCATTTTTATTCCATACAAAAAATTTAATTCTTCTCAAAACCTCTACAAAAACTTGTAAAATCCCAAGTTTCCAGTTTTCTTGAACTTGATCCTCTCCAATCTGGTTTCTGACCTGGTTATTCCCACAATCTGCCTTCAGTCATTTGGAGCATTTTCCAAGATCCAAGATCTTAATCGAATCAGTGCCAGGGAAAATTAAATGAATTAAGATTAAATGCAAGAAAATTCCAGGCCATTGTCATCAGTTCTAAACCCTTCCTCAGATCCAACTCAAACTTTCCAATCCTATATCTAAATAATAAACTTCATCACTTTCTCCTCCTCTTTTAAAAACCAAGGGATTATCATTGGAAAAATCCTCTCAAAAAACCTACATATTGCCCACATATCCTGACAGTCAATTTATACTTTATACTACTTCATCACTCCCACCGCCTCTTTCCCAGACCTACATATAGACTTCTAATATTTTCCCTCACCTTCCTCCATTTTGACTATGGCTATGTGATGTGTGGAGAACTCTTAAAAAATACAGTTGTAAAGTTAAAGTTGTAGCTTAAATATAATTAATAACTACTTTATAGAGCACTTAACAAGTTTCAGTATGATTCATAATGGAGTTCTTTATGTTCAGTAATGACAAGATACATAAGATTATCTTCCTAAGAATAGTACTTTTCATGATATTCCCCAAAAGATATTCACAAAATGCTATTCCTCGTTATTTGGAAAAAAAAATATTAGGGTTTGAAAAATGTTATCTCAGAAAGTATTTAATTTAACATGTTATATTAGAGTTTAAATTTTAGAAAATTTACTCAAAATTAGTAAATATTTTAATGATTTCTTTCAAATGGCTGGTAATATTCAAGGTATTGAGAACTGAGTGAAAAATTAGTGAAAATTTTAGTTTTTTCATGAATAAAATGAACTTCTAATGAATGCATTTGAAATAATTAAATGTTTATTTTTCAAAGACATTTTCTATTCCTGTTGTCTAGTCTAGGTAAAAATTTTGACTATTTTCTAGCAGCAAATGTATATTTGCTCTTGAAAAACGGTAATATTCTTCAAAAAACGGTAATATTCTTCAAAAAACGCAAATTTCATGGGAGTGTAAAGAAAAAAAAAAGCAGGAACTGACATAACCATGTTTACTTCACTGAGAATGAGATAAGAGTGTGTATAGCTTTGCAAGAGTGGTAAAGCAAATAAGGAACATCAAAAAAGGAAATCCAGTACTTATTGGTTTGCGTGGCATAAAATGGTAAATATACCAAGAGAGGGCATTGGATGAAAATATATATATTTAACCTGCAAATTCTTATTAATAAAGAAGGATACTTTTATCAATAAATAATGATATTGTTTGTACTTACCAAATGGATTTTTAGCGATTATAGATTTGTCTGTAACAAGGGGCTCTGAGTCTCCTTCATCATTAACAGCTGTAACTCGGAACTTATATTCAGCCCCAGGTTCAAGTCCTGTAATGTTAAGTTCTTCTTTGTCCCCAGGAACCTTTCCCACTCTTGTCCATTTCCCAGTTGCGAGATCAAGCTTTTCTACTTCATATTCCCTAATAGGACTTCCACCATCATCTGTAGGTTTTTTCCATTGTACCTTACAACCTGTTTTCGTTACATTGGAAACCTCTAAAGGACCTTCTGGTCTACTTGGTTTACCTGAAAATGAGAACAATAATAAAATAAGTAAAAATAATGACAAAAGTAATAGAGTACCTTTGATTCCAATAAAACCTTAATACCTACTCCATATTCTTTTTTTAAAATAGACAATACTTTATCACTATATTAGTATTTTCCAACCCATAGAAGTCTGTGAACAACTAAACCAGAAATTGATACAAGTGCCAACAATCCCAAAAAAATCAATTCAACTAGTATTTTCACATCAGAAGTGGCTATGAAAAGTTGTTGTAATGGACAATAAGGGAATCACTTTAAATGTAATCAGTGCTAAATTTGTGGGTAATCATTCTAGTAGTTTATCAAAATGTAAATGGGAGTACTGTTTTAGGCCTGACCTTGAAGTTTTGGGTTTTGATGATGTTGAGCTGGCAAAAATAGTTATTATTGTTGGGATCAAAACTTTAGCTTTGTTTGGCCTTTTAATTTATTTATTAAAATAATAAGAGATACAGATAAAGTCAAGATTAACCTCAATATTACAAAAAATCATTCTTACCTAGGACAGTAAGTTCTAAACTCGCTTCATCTTTTCCAGATTTATTAACTGCTAAAAGAGTGTATTTTCCAGTGTCTTTTCTGACTGCATTAATTATTGTAAATACGGTTTGATAATCAACATTTTCAATTTTTATTCTTTCAGTAGTTACCAAAGGAATATTATCCCTCCAACTCCAAGTTAAAGTTGGTGGTGGTTCACCACTGACATCTACTGTCCATTTATATGTCCTCCCAGCCTTTATAGTCACACTCAGCATTCCTTCTCTATCAATTCTTGGCCGTACTAAAGGTGAAAAATATCAAAAATTACATAATATGAAGTAATGATGTAGAATTAAAATTACTTTAGCACTAATAATAACAACACACAAGCAAGTTCTGGCTTCCTCGTTTTTCTTTCTTTTTTTTTTACTTATTTTAATTCTAAACAAAAAAAATAAGTAAATAATAGAAAAATTATTAAAAAAAAAAAAAGAAGCTTAATAGTTATTTGTTGAACTAATATTTAGGAATAATAATAAAATAAGAACATGAAATCACATACATATTAATTTAAAATAGGTTTTAAGTTCCCAGGACCTGCTTCTTCTTTTTTACTTTAAACTATTCAGTACTTTGTTGGTGATTAATCAACCTTCAAAGGATTAACCCTTTACTAACTGCATGCAATGATTGAACTGCACTTTGTAATTTCGATTAAATAGTGTTTGAACAAGTGATATTCATACGAACTTCTTGGTATTCTCAACTGAACATCTTGTGAGCAAGTTAAGACAGGTTCGAGTCAACTGGGAGCAAGTTAAAACCGGTCTGATTCAACTGTAATTATCTTATTAGTGTATTATATATTTATGAATAATTTTATAAAGTGTAATTGATTTGGTCGAGCAGATTTGTTCAACCTACAGCACGGCCAGGAAAACAAACCATTGGTCACCAGTAATTTTTTCCATAGAACTAGATATTGCTGAAATAATTTCACAATAGGTTTATTTTCGTAATGATATCCAAAAAAAACCTGCATAATAAGGTAATATTTAAAAATTTAGGAATACAACCGATGGAAGGAAGCTTGAAGGTAAATGTAAAAATCTTTTTACAGTAATGTACTTTTACAGTAAATGTAAAAATCTTTTACATCCCGAGAGATCTTTCAGTATTTTTATTTAAATATAAGGTACCTGAACCAGAATATCAATTTTTTACCAGTGTGGATTATATAAGAATAATAAAACAAGTGTGAGATTTCATAATTGTATCCATCAGGTATGACATGCAACTTCTATTATAAAAATAGAAATGATGATGATGCCTTGGTTATGATTATGTGTTATTCTATTATAATAGGATAAAAAAATAAAAAAATATAAAGCATTAATTATTCATTATAATATAATTATCAGGCAAAATTTTTGAATTGAGAATTACTGTATGTTTATTTCATCATAGGACCTTATATAATAGAAAAAAAAAGAATTAAAACAACAGAATTGGTTATTTAACTAGTAATTCAATAAAATTACAAAGAAAAAGTAGGAAAAATCAAAATGTGGTGCTATCATTACCATGTGCCAAGTAGTGTAACTCAACTTGGTATGCCCCACAGAGGGTTAAAGAAATAGTAATACAACTGATAGATATCTATAGCCTGTTAACCATTTTGAGGAGAGTACTCCACATATTAAACATAAGTTCATATGATGGGCAAAGTGGATAGCTATTGAAGTAATTTTTTTCAGTAGATAGGTAATTAGTAGTATGAAATGGGGTTCATTAATACTATTTAGTATTAGAATATTTATATTATAAAATAGAAAATTTAGATAAATAATTATTAAATACTTACAATGTCGGTGTTTGCATAAATGATTAGCTGTAGGCTCACTAGGCTCACTTGCACCTGCTTTATTATGTGCTCTTACTCTAAACTGATAAATCATGTTTTCTTTAAGACCTTCAACTTTTCCTTCACATTCAGCATTTCCAGTATTCACAACCTCAACCCATTCAACAGCAAATTTATCTTTCATTTCAATAGTGTATGAGGTAATAGGACGCCCACCATCAGATTCTGGTTTGGTCCATTTAAGACAAACACTTTTATTGTCATAATCAATAATATCTGGTTTTCCTGGTTTCCCAGGTTCATCTATAACAGAAACATTTTCATAAACTTAACCTATCAACAAACCAAATGTATTACAATTATTAATTGCTAACATCAATTTGTATATATTTGTACATATTCGTAAAATTATATAATAATGCTCCCCCAATTACCAGCATTTATTCACAGTACATATAAGTCCTACCCGAGTAGAAAATGTTTAAACGACGAGTAATTTGAAATTTCTCTATTATTATTTTCTTTGTAAGTTAACACACCAAAGAGCAAACAATTCTTCTTTAAAAGGGGCAAATGTTCACTTTTAGATTGGAAAGTTTTCAAGTTTAAGGAAATTTCAATAAACATCTAACTGACTATGCAGTTAGTTATAAAATTGTTGTCTCATCTTTACAAAGGTATATTAAAGAAATTAAATAAAATTAATAACAGGATCATTAACACATCAATTATATTTTTGTTTCAATGAAACTAGTTATTGTTATCAGGATAAATAGATGTGAAAGTTGATGTTGAGAGGAAAAAAAACTGACTATGTGAAGTAAAAAGGCATATGGTTCAGCGATCAAGCAATACAGATTTTTTGTGCTATTATATGATCTGAAGTAGTAATGATTCTTACCATAAGGGTTCTTTGCCAATATTGCATCTGATGTTTCCAGTGGCTCTGATTCACCTTCTTTATTCACAGCTTTGACTCTTATTTTGTATTTCTTTTTTGGAGTTAAGCCAGTAACTGTGAAAGAGGCAGGACTTTCTGGCCCAACCTGAAAGAAGAATGAAAATAATGTTAATCCTATATTACATATAAAACCTATGTTGTCTCCAAAAAGGAATATTTCGGAATAAGGCCAAGAACAAAGTAGCTAGTACAACTGGTCACATTTACTATGCATAGTGAAGAAGTCACCTAGAATATTTTACCAAGCATGACTGAGATGCCCTATTTGATAGGAGGCCAAATTCAGATTGAATGAATAAAAAATAAATTTACCTTGGAAAACTCAAAATGACACCAGAGATTCACAGAGTCAAGTTGGGTACATGTAAATAATAACTAATAGAGTTGGTAAAATAGATCTTAAATTGGAAAATGAAAAAATCATAAGCCCATGGGTCGATACATCTAATATCTATTACCTCACTTTTGTCCACTCTGCCACTCTAATCTCAAATTATACATTTAAAATATTAGCAGATAATATCAAGCAACTTGTGCCTGTATTAAAAAAAAAATTACTACAATAATAAAAAAATAAGTGAAAGTAATAGTGAGATTAGATAGTCTGCATTAGTATTTGATATGAGTAAAACTATTTCAAAACTTACTTCCCCAGCTGGCACCCATCTTCCTGTTTCTAAATCCATTTTTTCTATAACATATCCTGTTATTTCAGACCCACCGTTGTCTTTAGGTTTTTTCCATTCTACTTTAATATGGTTTGCACGAACTTCAACAGGTTCCAAAGGCCCAGTTGGTCTAGAAGGTTTATCTAACATAAAAATGAAACATATGTTTCAAATCTAACATATTAAAAAGCTAAACAAAAATAAAAATTACTATACAGTATCTTGCAATTGGTTATTTGGGTTTATGCCTTAGAAAGTACAACTAAAGTTAGAACGACAGGTTATCAAATAGTAACTTTTTCCAACAAGATTGTGAAAGCAAAAGTTTTTTCTAAATTAAAATTAATGTTACTTCTCACAAGCTTGAATCAGATTGACCTGTTTTTGAATATAGTATGCCAGAACACTATGCACTGCTTTGTCACACATTTACCTTACCCTTACTGTGTCTTTAATTGTACTATTATTAATATCATACAACTGAATAATTTTAATTCTATAAAATAAAAAGTAAAATTTTTGTTTATTAATTAGAGAAGTGATGTTTTTTTACTGATTATTTATTATTAAAAATATTTTCCTGAATTTTCATGGATGAGGTTTAGATGAAAGCTTGTGAAATGATTGTATAAGCAGATATTATTATAAAATATGGATATTGTTTTAAAATGAAATTAATGACAGGGAATCAAAAAATGATAATAATAAAGAGGCTAAAAAAAAACAACAGAAGTTCAATGTTAATATTAGCACAATCACTGTCAATATATATCCCTAAACACAACTTAAAATTGGAGAATTTATGCATTAAATAAAGCCTGTTTCTCCATTTCAAGACTAATTTAAAGTAAACTTATAAGCTGCACCCCCAAGTTTATGTAGTATAAGATCAGTAGAAGGATGGAAAAACATGAACCCTTAAAAATAAAGGCATAAACCTGCTGGACAGGTTTGGAAAAATAATTTTGAGAAATCCAGCAGCCATATGTGAGGATGGCCATTGGGGACAAAAAGAAAATAGCAAACTGTTTCGGCTCTACAAGGAATTCAGCATCTCCTCTGATATCAAAACACAAAGATTAAAATTACTTGGCCATGTTATGTGAATGAGGGATTGAAAGAGTAGTAGTCAGTTTACCTAGAGTTTAGAGTGTTATGAAAAGGATATTAGGATAGAATTTTAACTATCAGACATGAATGTATGAGCCAAATCTTCCACTGTTTTGATCCATATGATCATGATGATTGAGACTGTAATAAGTTTAATACTGAGAATGTAATATAATATTTGATCATGATGATTGAGAGTATAATATATTCTACTATTTTTACAGAAGAAGCCAGGTTTCTGATACAGTTGTAATGTGATGAAAGGTGTGAAGGAAGTAATATGTGTGATTAAAAAAAAAAACAATAGTTAAACAATACAGATTGTGCAATTTATAATAAATTGTAAAAAAAATATAAAAATATGAACCAATAAATAATAAAAAAATGTATATATTCTTTGTAGAAAAGAAAGAAATAACAGACAAATATACTTTAAAATAAAAAATGAAATAAGGTGGAAATTACTATGTTTACCTCTTTCAAATGCACCTCTTTCCACTCAATGTATTGTCATAAATGTCATGTACACATCTGACCCATGTTTCATTTTGATGTTTTAGAAACTAAACACTTAAACTGCTGTAAATACTCAAATTTATTTTCTTTAAAATCAATACCATTTCTACAAATAACCATATATTTATTTGAATACCTTGTTCTATAAAATATTAAACAACTTCTGGTGGTTTGTATATTCATTATAGAAATTGTGATTATTGTCTAAATCAAATTAACTCATTAAACAATAATTATTTAATGGAAAATGTTTATCAGTCATATAATAACTTCTTCCCTTCTTATGCTTAAGTTTCCATCTTCTGATACTATTCTCATTCAGTTTTAAAATTAATTATCTTTAATAATCTTTAGCATATCAGACAATTTACTTGTTACTTCATTACAACTGTCCTCTTTAAGATAATATGTGTACATCTATGTCATAGAATGTATTTTTATCCGTACAATTAAGAATTAAAATCCCTTAATTATTGCCACTGATATTCCATGAAAAAAAATTTTAGGTTCCTCATGGATAAAAGAATCCTGAATTATTAATCAGAAACCTGGGGGACTAGTTTCTATCAGGGTGTTTTACTTCAAAGAGATGATGACATGATATATGTTGAACTAATAATATGTGATTGCATTAACTTTAATAATTACAAAATTATTAAAAATAACATACCCAAAACAACAACATCAGCAAGACTTTCGCAAGTACCAGAACTGTTGGTTAAAGACAATTTATACTTTCCACTGTCAATTCTTACAGCTCGTCTCACCGTCAAAACAGTATTCATTTCATATTTATCAATGGTGATCCTTTAAAATAAAATATATAAAAAACTAAGTCTTCATGTAATAGTGACTTTATACACATTGAAAAAAAAATTAAGAACAAAATTGTTAATTTAAATAATAATTTTTTTCAATGAAATAATTGAAAATATTGGAATATACTTATATATTTGCCACATAATTTTAACTTATTATAATAGATTATTATTATATCAGCTAGTAATATCTCAAATCTATATACTAGGTTAATTATATAATTTAAAAATAAAGTATAAACATATTTTTAAAGTTAAATAGATTCCATTAAAAAAAAAAAAAATTGATCAGGGCATCACACAATAATATTATATCTTTAATATAAAATTTTTTCATTACTTTTGATGTTTGGCAAATTATATTGACAATAACTTAAGGGACAAAATCATTATTACAAGGATTAATCCAAGGTTATAGGTTTATGAATCAACTGGAAAATAAAAGTAATACAAAAAATACAGAAATAGGCAACTACAAGAATGGTCACAAGGAAGCACCATTGAAATGCAACTTATTAGATTAAAATGGAGCACATTTTATAAAGATTTATCATCTCTATTTTCTAGCACTAAGTTAATATCGGTATAACAAAATTATAGTATTGTATTGATTGACAGATAAATATATTTTTTGTAATTATTAGAGAAGTGAAACATTGTGCTTTTATGACAATCCTTTACTTCATATAGGATGAACTGGGATTATCGTGTCTAAAAAATGCAGTAGGTGATTTCTAGTCATCATTTGCAGGATAATAGTTTCAGCTTCCCACTCATAAACGTAGTGGAAATTCAACTCTTATGAACAAGTCAAATAGGTTACAGTAAGGCACACAAAGTTTCTGCTATTGTCCTTGATAGCAGTTTAACACCACTGAAATTAATTTTATAGCTTCAGATAAAACTGGTGCCATTTTTTGAATCACTGACACATTTATCCCAGTTCACCCTATACTTATTTTTTAATATAGGGTAGTATAGTTAATTACATCAATATTGAATTATGTATTTATCACTTACTTATCATTATCATCGACTATTTCTTTTCCATTCAAAGTCCATTTCACTTCTGGTGGTGGCTCTCCTCCATATTTAATATCATATTTGATTACTTGGGTTTTTTTCACAACAAGATTGGTTAAACCTTCTCCAATAATAAAAGGTTTCACTGTTGAAGAACATAAAAAATGTATTATCATAACTATAAATAAAAAATTGAAATCATCAATATACTTGGTGAGTAAATAATTATGCAGATTGCTTCATAAATGAACAATGATAGGTTGCTTTGCTATATGCATATTAACTATAAATAACATGATTTTAGTCAAGTTATTTATGTAGTCAATGAACACTAATCGGTTCATTACTGAACTTTAAGAAAAATATAGAAAAGAAATTAGTAAAAGAAATCTTGTGAAGAAGAAACCCATCACACCCATCGTATACATTTTTAAAATATTTTAATTATTTTATTGAGTGAGTTTTATTATTATCATAGAAAAAAATGATATATTATGTAATTTGTTTGTGTCAATCATGCATATGTACTTTTTATAATCTTTTAAGGGTTTGAAAAAAATGAAATAGGCATTACCAAATCTGCACTTAGCAATTATGGGCTTTGTTGAAGAACTAGGTTCACCAGGTCCTGCTTTATTAACAGCTCTGATTCTGAATTCGTATTGAGTTCCTTCTTTCAGTCCCCCAATTGTACTAGCAGTAACATCGCCATCAATAACTTTGCCTTCTACCCAATCTTTTCCAAATTTTTCCTAAAAATATATATTTATAAAACATGTTTTGTTAAAAGAGTTCTAAATAAAATGAAATAAAGATAAGTTGGGTTCCATTATCACCAGCTGTATTTGTAGATCAATACTTATAACCATCTACATCTCATTGCCATTTTACTTTAACATGGCAATATACAAAAGGACAAGGTGGTTGAGTTATTATATGACTGTGGGGCTATAGTATACTGTTGTTAAAAAACAAATATATGGTGTGATATTACAAATGAAGCTTGGAAATCAGCAGGACAAGGTGATATAACCTCAGAAATGCTAAACCTAAGAGGAATGGAAATTTTAATACACTTCCTGGAGTTAGTAGACTCCAAGGGATTACGGAAGTGTGACTCATTAATCCATACATTTAAAAAAAGGAAACAGCAGAGAATTTCAGAATCATCAGAGCTTATTTCTCTTTTGAACATTTTCAGCAAAACATACATTAAGATTCGAGAGAAGAAGTTGTCAAAGAAAGTAGAATTGTGA
>NW_027107060.1:132403-148460 GCF_000696795.3 Halyomorpha halys | reverse complement strand
ATATAATGTATGTATGTATATTTTAATACTATATATAATAATAATGCATCATTATAATATATTAATATATCATTGCACTATATTTTAGGATAAGAATATTTAATTAGTAACTGAATTTTGGATCAGATCACTTATTACTAATATGATTATGATGAAAAAGTAATGTGGTGCTGGATAGACAGGAACTTTACTGAATAACAATTGAAAAATGTTTAAGGGTGTCAAAAACGCTCATATACAAAAACTCACTCAATTGATCATACATAATTTTCAAATTTTAAATAAATTACAAAATTGAATCACCCTTGTTAGTCTATCATAAAGAAAAAAATAAAACTGTTTACACTACCAAAATATAGTATGTATCTCTGTATTGCATCTTATTATTCATATAATACTTTAACATTTTTGTGGTTCAGTATTTTGTTCGGAAAATACAAAAGTTTTCAGGTGTGATTACAAAGTAATTTTCACTCACTTAGTTGTAGCAACAATCATTTAAATTATCTTGAAAGGAGTAATAAAATGTATTTTATACCATGTTTCCTTTGACTCTTCCCTATCATGTAAAAGGGATTTTGTTCATTTTTTATTAATATTAGAATCTATTCTGGCCCAATAACAAATAGAACAAGTGATTTCTATTTGTTTTGAAACAACATGAGACGAATGGGTTTCTTAGAAAATTATTGGTTATAGAGTAGTAGTAACATAATTCTGAAACTATGCATAATAATACTTCTGTGCAAAGAGTGTTCTGAATTTTTTTGTTTTGATTCAGAGTATTAAAGTTGTTTCACAACTTATTATTTCATAAAGTGTAGCTGATGTATCAGAAGTATTTTGAAATGTAATTTCATCAACTAGTTAAGAATCTTTAGTAAAATTAATGAATTCTTTATTAAAAAGTAATAGATTTCTAGATAAACAGTCTATATTAGAATGATATTTCATAATTTTAAACATTTCCATTATATTTTTTTGAAAATGGAGAATATTTTTTCTGAGTCTTAACATCGATACCAAAATATTATAACTCATAAGACATTTGAAAATAAGAATTTCCACCATTTCATCAATTTTATGATACATTGTGGTTGCTGGAAATTGAATAAAAAAGGTTAAACCATTTTTAAAAAATAAGTGAGGCGATTAGTTTCAAAACTACCTCAATCAAATGTTTTCACAAATAGGAACCTCTGGCCTGAAGTAAGCTTAAAAAAAACAACTATTTCTTGATATGTTGAATTAAGATGGTATGCGGATATTAAAAGAGTACTACTATTACATATTTATAGAAAATATTTCACCTTTCTGAAGGTTCAATTTTCTTTCCATTGAAAAACCACTCCAGACCAGCAGTCTGATCTTGAAGTTCAACATCTAAAACAACCTTTTCTCTCTCAATGCCAGTAATATCTTTCAATTTCTTGTTAAAACGATTTTGATCTGAAAGAAAAAAAATTGTGTGTGTATGTAAACATATGAATGAAATATTATGCAAAATTCATTCCATCTTTTCTAAATGTTATTTTTCTTCATTCTAAAGGAATTAAAAACAAATTAATTATAAAAATGTTGGGCAAAAGTATGAAAAAAAAAAGGTAAGTTCTAAGTTTTATTTCTCTTAGGAGTAGATATAACAGTAGTTAACAGAAGTGAAAAAAAAAAAATTTCATAAAACATTCTTAGTTCTTTACAAAGCAAGTATGGGAATTGAACCCCTCTGAGTTCATTTATATACACAAAAAGTTACTAAAACACTTTAATAACTTTTCACTAAAAACACTTTTAAAAGAAATGTAAACTTCCCTAACCATAACTAAGGCAACCATTTGAAACAGTAAATGCAACCTGTTTGTCATACCATAACATCAATTATCAAGCATGATTTTGGAAAAAAAACTTTATTATGATCAATGATAGTCAATTTTGTTAATAGTGAAAGTAGGCCTCTTCACATAATTAGGGAGAAAGATATTCAAGGATTTTTTAAGAGAGGTCTAAAATTTACAATTATTATATAAATAAACACAGTAAAACTCAAAATTTATAGTATATGGTACTAGTATTTTTAACTAACTCATCACAGTGTTAACTTTTATTAGGTAATTATTAAAAATGTGATTATCAGCTGATAAAAATCTATTATATTAGTTATTTAAAACAATTACAACAACTTTGTATGACCTTAATAAAAATGAGGCCTCTCTTTCTCTCTTAAACTATCTTATAATAGATTGAACTACTTACATTAAGAGGCTCCGAGAGAGGAAGATTTTATTATTTAGTCAGTATTGGAAAAATTATCTAAAAGTAGAACTCGTGTGGATTCTACTCAATTTAATATTTATCATTAGGAAATTCTTGGGAAACAGTGAAAACTCCTATCAGTGAATTTAATGTGATATCACAATTTTTTTTTAAATTTTAAATCTGCAGTTATACATTTTTCAAATGGAATATAAGATTGAAACTCATGGTAGAACTCTATTAAAAGAGAGTTTAAAGATAATCATTTAATTAAAAAAATTAGAAAATTTATTTGATGCTAAGTACACATGAGGTAGACCTTACAAAGCAGCTATGATTAGACTGAAAAATTTCGAGCTCATCGCCTTCGAATCCTTCTGACATACTGAAGCAAATTATGGTGGTGCTATTTACATTACAATTGAAAGTTTTTTTTTAACTCAAAAGTCAGCTGTTAGCTCAAGACCAAATGGAACAAGTACACAGGAAAGGATGACATAGAAGCAAGAAAGGAAAAGTATGACAGCATATAGGGAAAAGCTACTTTAGTACATCCCCTGAATGGTGCTAACCTGAAATATCAGTTAGCATAAACTAATTCGATTCATCTCAAGCATTTCTAACCCTTTTTCCTTGCATAAAATTTTAAAAACCTACTTCAGAATATCCTCTGTTATATATGCCACTTCTACAATTACTATTTATTGTCTTCAACCAACATGTTTTGAGAAGATTAGAAGTTTTTACCAATATTCAGATAAATAAGGAAATTTTCTGAATATGAATCAATTCAGTAAGATGTTTAGTGTACTAACACCATATCATTGCTCATGCTGTTAACATTAAAAAAAAGCAATAAGGTTTTACAATTTAAAAATAACAAATCATTCTAGAGACATCTCATCTCAATGATAATTTTTTAGGATACCTAACACAATATAGGTTGTATAGGCACACTTAATTGAACTGGACTTTGTCTAAATTTCATATTTTTGTTATAGACTTTTGAAACAAAACAATAATGATGGATGAAAATAATTAATTTTTTTTCTGATGGTTTTTGAAGCCTATAGCTAGCAAATTCATGAATTCACACTTATCACAAAGGAATTATTTTGAAAAAATAATTAAACATTTGTATATGTAAATAAAGAGACAAACTTTTGCTGCTATTTATGTTTCGTAAATCATTAATGTCTACTTACATTGAACAACAATTTCAGCCTCTGTTTTGTCAGCATTTGTTGAACATGCAAACTGTCCTGCATCAGTAACTTTAGCATCTTTTATGGTCAGTTTCCTTTTTCTTCCATCTTTGCTAATGGAAATCCTAAAAATCAATGAAAAATACTTCATTAAAATTGGTAAAAAATGTTATACATTTATATTTTTTTCTTATTCATCTAACATAAAAGACTTATATTATGATAAACAATATTTGTAATAACAGTTTATCAAAATTATATTTGTATATTGTAACAAATACTCATACAAAAGTTAATAGTGCAGCGAAATTATTATAATAAATAAATTTTCCCATCAATATTGAGGTTTTAATTAAATAATTAATGCAATCAATGTAATTTATAATATAACCAATGACTCATAACGTAATTTATTATTTATAATCTTAACACTTTCTTGAGACTGATTAATATTGTTTAAATAAATAAAATTTTATCCATTTTAGTCTCAAAACATTTTTATTCTCTCTATAAGTCCAACGTTTTGGCCCATTCGGCCATCCTCAGGGACGATCTATTACAAACAGCTTTTATTACACATATGATCTTCAAAAATTTCGAACAAATAACAATATTATTTATTATTAATCTTACCTTAATATAATTTTAGAACTAAATCATTTAAAAAACAACTTTATGCAGGCTATTCTGCCCAGGTCAATCCAACAAATTAATCCTACGAGACATTAGGGAATCATATATTATTGTTAATAAGCATTTCTTAAATTATGTCTAATTACCTAATTAGTCAATTTTCACATTAAATTAAAAATTAAAATTATTTATCAGTCACCTTCTTTGTTAAAAATTTATCACAACAATATTTGTAACCTTCCCTATACTCAGGTTAAGCATTTAAATTATTTGTTAAAACTATATTTGGGTTAAAAAGCTGTTTGTAATAGATTGTCCCTAAAGATGGCCTAATTGGCCAAAATGTTGGACTTATTGATAGAATAAAACCTGATACCTGGGAAGACAATGATTATATATTGATAAAGACGAAAAAGGGAAGTTCTGCAAATTTTGAAACTGGAGCAATCCCCTGGTAGCAATAAAATAACTCCCAAAATACATAAGACTCAAAAGAAAAGAGATTATGCTGCACTTTTTGAACCTTGTGCGAAAGCATGAAAAAATTCCAAAAGATTGAGAAGTAGCCATTATCAATCCAATCTTTAATAAGGGAGATAACAGAGACTGCTATGACCTCCAAGGTATATTTCTCTTAAGCATCCCAAGTATGAAATATTTCAAGATCATATAAAAGAGGCCAAGAGTTAAAAAAATGCTGGACAATATGACTTTTGTGAAAATCGTTACACCCAGAACTTTATTTTGTACAATGAGACAGGTCTTGAAAAAAGTATTAGAAAAAAAAAGGAAATTTAGAGGATAGAGATGAAGCCAAAGAGAATAATTTCTGTCATTAGATTTGAAGAGAAAATCTTTGAACAAGTAGAAAATTTCAAATACCAGTGCACATGAATGAAAATGGTTAAATTAATTTGGAGGTAACTGAGCAAATCAAGAGAGGCTTCCTAAACTGCTGAGAGGTGGAGAAAAAGAGAAAAGTGGCTGTATGTGGGTTAATATTTTTCCCCATTCTGAAGTGTTCTTCAGAATCATGGATCTTGAAAAAGGAACATAAGTCATGAATACATGTAAGGAATAAGATTTTCCAAAAGATTGAGTCGTTACAACTATCAGCTTGAATCTCAACCTTAAACCAGCCAATGATGTAATTGATGAGAATTGAATGAAATGGCTTTGACCCCTCTAACAAACGAAACCTTGTGGCATTGCCAGCAAAACCTATTGGGCCAAAGTAGACAGGAATCGAGGAAAAGCTTACCTCAGAACTAAATGCAAAAATGAAGTAAAGAAAGATTTCCAGAAAGAGTAATTCAATGGTGAGAACCTCAATCACTACTTGATAGTGAAATTCTTCTCATGTTTCTGTGAATATAAACACTACAGCATGTCTGTGTTCATCTAATGTCTTTTCATTTGCACCCTCATATTTAACTTATTATTCATAGATTATCACTTTCTCTTTTTACTAACATGGAATTTAAATAGACAGTTGTAACTCTATATTTAAAAAGTTTAAATTATGCATAAATTTCATTTAAAAAGTTGATTCTTTTTGGCATTCTTTGGGACTAAAGTCAAGTAAATAGATAATTTCTGTTACCAGAGAACTGACACAGTAGCTTGTATTTTAATATTTCCAATTACCTTTTTGAAATATTTATGACTTACCTCTTATCAGGTTTAATTTCTTCACCATTCTTTGTCCAAACCACATCTCCCAGTTCATCATCAATTTCACAAACTAATGTTATAGTATCTTTTTCAGTTAATTTTTGGCTTTTTAATACTTTAGTAAATTTATATGGATATTCTGAAAAAAAAGAAGTAAATTTTAAATAATAAATGGAATGATTATATGATGGAAATATTATTATTCTACTCTATAGGTCTGGTTAAATGTAGAATAATGTATAGATATATTAATTTTAGTTTGTAGTCAATTAGTACAGTTAGTTCTGTGTTCTGTATGTGCTTTGTATTGTTCAGCACTGGTTGTTTTGTATGAATGGTAAATTTAATGAAATAATTTTAGTTTTTTATAGGGCAAAAATGTGAAGTCTTGAAATTAATATTAATAAAAATAATTAATCTATAATTATCAATAGAATAATATTATTATCAAAATTGTTGTGAACGTTTATATTTACTAAAAAAATTTGATTATTTTTACCTTTAATTTCAACTGTAGTTACAGTTTTATCTTCTTGTTTGTCAATTTTACACATGTATTCACCACTATCTTGAAGCTCTGAGAACCTTATTGTAAGTCGGCACACTCCTTGCATATCTTTTGATATAGCATATTTATCGCCATCCTGAATAAATAAAATTAAAAGAAAAGAAATAAATATAATGGGAAACACTATTTCCAGGTAGCATAATTTAACTTGCGATCTTATAGGATAAAATATGATTCTTTCATGAAACAAACTTTTAAAAATTTAATTTTTCTTTATGCAAACATTAGCAAAAAAAAATCTAGATTTTCTTTTTGGCACCACCTGCCCCACAGCTCTACCACATCAAACACATACCTAATAATTGTAACATATCTAGTTCATTTACCAAATATTTGCTTAAGAACCTTTTTGTTTCGAATATAAACATATATCTGTCCTGGGCCTAAGACTAGAGTAGCCAGAAAGAATACTAATGTATCTAGGCACTGGTATCACTTAGGATAATAATATTACAGAAGAAATTAAAAGAAGCATAACAGCTAGTATTAAATGCTATTGGTCTTTGATGAAAATATTCTTAAATATTAATTTTAATTTTATTCATTTCATTTAATCTCATTTCAAATAGAGATACATTCAGAGATCTTAAAGTAAAAGTTTACTGGACAGTTCTGCAACCAGTAATATATCTTATAAAGATAAATAATATATCTATGTATTGTGAAAATGAATTAAAACAATGGATAAATAAATATAAGTGAATAAAACATAGTTAAGAAAAATAAAATATCAGAATAGGAGTGAAGTGTTAAGTGAAGTATGTAAATAAGTATTTTGTATTGAAATGAGCAAAATAAAGAAAGTAGTGATAGAATGATAAAAATAGGTAAAAAGAGGACAGTAAAAATATTTGGGGATGATAATAAAACTTTTTTTAATTAGTTATATATTATATTATTTATTATAAATGGAATATGGTATGGGTGCAGTCAAATTAAACTCAAATAGTAATATTAGGTACTATTTTTATTTGAGCCAACGTTTCGCCCCCACATTGCAGGGCTTCGTCAGGGCTAAAAAAGATACAAACACTTAAAATAAGTAAAAAAAGGTATGTGAAAAATTATAAGGGTATACAATGAAACGTAAAAATTAAATAAGAAAAATTAAAGGTTATAAACAATAAATGAAAACGGTAATGGTAACAGATAAAGAGAAGAAATATTAAAGAAAGTACAAATTAAAAGATGAAAAGGGATAGGAATAAAATAAAATGAAACTGAACAAGACAGAATTCATATCTGTTTTGACAGAAGTTAAAGTCAGAGTAAACTGTTTGTATTGGGAGGAGTGGGGATGGCAGTTAGGTACGTCACATTTGAAAATAATTTTAAAGTAAACAGTGTAAAAAATATTAAAATTAGGTAAAAAATAAATGATAATATAAATAATAGAGTGGAATTGAATGGGTGGAAATGATCCAAGATAAGAGCATGTCAAGGTTAAGACTACACATAAGTAAGAAGTAAGGAAATGAGTATACAGTAACTTAAGGAATTTCAAGCTATCTCTGAGGGTGCTTGATAAATCAGAAAGCAACACAATTCAATCACATAACTGTACAATTTTTCAAATAAATGTTTTAGATGATTCAGTTTTTCCCCCCTAAAAAATTAACTTTGATACTTCCTAACCCCAACAAATAACTGTAATTGCTTTATTATGACATGGATGTACAATTGCAACCTTTATGTATATAAAAGTTTTTTTGTAAGGAACCTTCATATTTGATATATAGAAGTTTCACTGTACTTTGTTTTTGTCGAATTGATCTCTAGCCTCAGGTTTCTCACAGCAGCCTTAAGTGCCAAAGATCATTAACAGGTAGATTCACCTCACCTAAACAGTAGTCCCAGATGTGTAGTACTCAGTGGGATCTTCCTGAATCTGGTTACTGAGTCCTTCTATCATGTCGCTCCCTGAAGCTTTGATTGGTTCAACAGGTACTTCATCACTTCTTATCATTCTTTAATTCTTAGATACTATTTTTAATATTGCTTACCTTTGGTGATATATCTACTGTATCTAGATGTAGCTATACTGGGGAGGCCCATCTAATGTATCTAGATTCCACAGTGAGATGCTTTTGAAATTTAAAATTTCTTTTCTACCTGTCCAAGAATTTCCATATTTTCAACTCAAATGTCATCCGCTTTGATCGTTAATATGCTTCTCTGTACCATTAGGATTTTACTAATTGCATTCAATTCTGTGAAAAATGTCTTACTCTCGCTTTTGCTTGAGAAAGGTTTGAGATTTCTTGAATCAGCACCTCTTTCTTTTTTCTCTATCATTAATTATTTAGCATACTATCTGGCATTAATGAACTCTTTCTACCTCTGTTATGTGTTCCATCATTACCACTACAACCATTCAGTACTCCTATCAATAATTGTACTCTCATACTCTAAAAAACTGTTTACTTTTTTTCACAACAGACCTCTTTATTCATTTTCACTGTTCATTCCACTCATTATCATCAAATCAACTTCATCTCAGGAAATATTTTTTCCTGGATAAAAAGCAAGATACAATATTGTATTAAAAATATATTACAGTCATCCCTAAAAATCTATCAATTGGAGGCAACATTATACAGCTAACAGAAAATTTCTTCTACTGATGATAGAAAAAGGCTGGTAAATTTTTTAACTTCAAAGAGACTTATTTTCGGAACTATTTATTACACTCACAAGATTATAGTGTCACATGGAGAAATTCAAAGATAATGGTAAGGTAACTATCAAAAAAACTTGTAAGATAACAATCTTACAATCTTCTAAGCTAACAAGTTTTAAGCATAGGTCTACATTAAATGATGTGAGATCATACTGAGGAACTAATGTGGAATCAAACAAATTTCTTGTCATTGTTGGAACTGTCGAGGTAGGTTATTTTCTTGATTATTCTGCTTAACCAGAAGGCCTCGACAATGCGTGTTCACTTAGTAAAGGTAAGGTAGTTGACAAGGAAGATGACTAGATAGGATGAGACTAATGGGTAACAACCGCTATATCTCAGAGGATGGTAACTATTCCGATAAACAGGAGGGAGGTATGTAGACCTGGAGGGTAGCTAGCCGCCAAAGTCATGCAGGAAGGTGCCTTCATCCTGCTGGGTACTATTCCGACAGAAGCGAAGGAGGTATGTAAGCCTGAAGGGTAGCTAGCCGCTAGAGCCTACGAAGGGATAACAGATAGAGGAGACAGATCATGTCACGGGTGAACAAAAAATAACAACCTTATTTAAGACCCATATTTATAGGTCTAGTGCATACGGCTGTGACCGAGAAGCGGTCTTATCTTATCTGCTTGAGATAGTTTTGTGCATTATTTTGGCATCGTTTATTTATTATTTTATCAAGATTACTAAGTAATATGTTCAAAAATTAATAATATGTAAAAATAACAATATGTTTCTATAACGGAAAGTAATGTATTAATTTGAGAGCTTCGGTAAGGCTTGAGGTGCTGCGGTCTAGTGGATTGGAGCTGAACTTCTTGCTCCCCTTGCTGCAGAACATTAGGATCTGAATCTCAAAAGCTTCCCACACCGATATTAAGATTTAATATCTCCTTTGAGATATACTTCATCTTCATAAATTGAATCTGTTGATACTATATTCATGAGTATGGAATGACATGGAACACTTAATAATAGATGGAATGCATGTAAAGTAGCAATGACTGGAACTGCAAAGATAATTGTTAGGACAGACGAAAAATGTAAATGTAATTTTTGGTTTGATAAAGAATGTAAGATATTAAACTAATGATAAAAACAAGTGTATAGAACAATGGTTAAAAAAAGGTTAGAAGATATTTGGAGGAATACTGATCCATTAGAAAAAGAGAAACACATCTGCGAACATAAAAAATGGCAATGACCTTCTTTTATCCTTGTACATCTAACAAAGCATAATAACTTAATTTCAAGTAAACAATATCTATTCAGGGTTCATGATATTATTTGCAAATGTTTCCTGTAGCAAAATAGCCACCCTGTACCACTCAATTTTCATACTTCTAATTATCAGTTAATAACATTACAGGATAATGTAACAGTAAATCTGTAACTTGTACATTCTTAGACTTCTGCAATGACCTTTACAATCTATATAATTTCCAACATAAATTTTCATATCCTTAAAAGGTTCATACATAACTCTAATCATGATAAAATTAATTTTTATTAAGATGACTTCTAAAATCATGTGAAACTAACTATTGCAATATAGTACGACCATTAAGTAGGCTTGTTAAGTACTTACAGCGATTTTTGTATTTCCTTTAAACCATGAAACCAAAGCCATACTATTGCTAACAGTACATTCCATTAATGTTTCATGCCTTGTATAACCTTCTGTTTTCTTCATTAATGGTCTTATAAATGTGTAGTTTGGATCAGCTTCTAAAATAGAAAAATTATTTATTTAATTATTTTCATGCTGAACTAATTAAATAAAATGCTTTATAATTTTAAGATGATGTTTAACTGAAACAAAATCAACAATAATAGTCTCTACTCAGACTATATTTAAATGTAGAAAGAGAGGGAGAATTTTAGAGCATGGGTGAAATGCAATTGCAAAATGTAGAACAGTTTGCAATTTTGTAATATAAAATTTGTTTAATTTAGAAGTTTTATGGGAAGGAATATGAAGATTGTTTTATCAGATATGTATATTACATAAATAAATTTCTATAATATAAATATTTAAAAAAAAAAAAAAGAGCTGGAAGATACAAGGGGGATGGGAGATATAAGGGGATTAAAGGTGCATGAAGGAAGCAAGAAATGATTTGGGCTGTGGTAAGTGAAAAGCCACTTCAACTTGGTATAGTATTGTGAAATGTAGGTATTCCTCAAAATTTCTAAAGTAAAGTGTTCAAGAAAACACATTTTGTTTATCTTCTTAATCATATTTCAAGTTCATTTGGATTAAATAAATAAAGTATTAGTGATAGACCAATATGAATGAGATGGATTACTTACCATCAACATTCAAAAATCCTGTACACTGAATTCCTCCAATTTCAATTGTATATTTTCCAGTATCATCGACCTTTGGATTGGATATAATTAACTGATAGGTGTCACCTTCATTTTTAAATTTATATCTTGAGCCAGGAAACAGTTCCTGTAATATCAGTGTTTGCTAAAGTTGTTATTTATTTACATATAGTTGTTAAAATTATTTTTAAAAAGTAATTTCATTTAACAAAATTTAACTAATGTGATAAAAATACAGCAATAAAGAACTAGTGAGAAAAAAAAGATTTTTACTTACATCCTTTCTGAAGAACCACTTTGGTTTACTGTTAGGTTTTGAAAAAACAGCTTCAAATGTCACTTTTTTGTCTTTTCCTTCTTTGGCATATTGATCCACCAGAGGTTTAAGGAATGAGTCTTGTTTCTGATTATAATTAAATTAATAATATCCATTAAAATTACATAATAATGTGAAAATATTATAACAATCAATATTTTTTATTATATAGTTTTTCTAATTAAAGTAAAACAATTATATTCCAAGAAAATGTGATACAATTTTATGTAGCTTTAAGTTAAAAATTTAGTTTATGTTCAAAATTTACTACAATACAAGATTATGAATCTAATGGCTGATTCTAAAATTAAATTGGCAAAATCGTTGTCTTTTCTGAGCACAGTTTTAAAATTATATTTATTTATAATATTCAAAATGTATCATACTAAAAACCGGCCAAACAGTGCCAAATTGACATTTTAATTAATCATAAACTTTAAAAGGTAAACAAAAAAAATATTTTATTTTAAATTTTGTAAATACTTTACCCTCTCTACTTTTTTAAGTTGGGGAACCTGTTTTTCTGTTTCTTTTAGTTCTCCCCAATCGGGATCTTCTTTATCTTTTCCCCATTTAGCATATTTCCTCTTTTTTAACATTGCTCTAAAGTCCATACCACTAGCATCTGTAAAAGGATATTTCTCAATCAATATTTCTGAGATGAATGAGGAGAATAAAAATTATAAAATAGAAGAAAAGATTACCTGACACATAAAGCTGCATTTCAGCTGAGTCTTCACCATGTATGTTGCTAATTACAATTTTATACTTCCCTTCATCATTTGGTTTCACTTTTCGCATACATAAGGTAATAGTGTTAGTATCTCCATCAGTCAAGAACTTAAACCTACCACCTTCTATAATCTCTGTCATGCCCTTAAATCATAAGAATTTTTCATTAAAATATTATTCTATTATATCATTCTGGATATAATTTTATATTATTTTAACTTACCTTATAAAATTTAAATGTAGGTGCAGGATTTCCTTCAACGCCAACAGTAATATAACCAGTTTGATCTAAACATAGCAACAAAATCAAATAAGAAGTAATAAAAGATCATTTGTACTCATTAAGGATTTATTAAGTAAGTTTAGTCATGAATATTTACCATTGTGTATTTATATATTCACATGTGTATATATTTATACTATGTATAAATGTGTCGGATATAAATAATTTTTTTTTTCTGTTGGCTCTACAGACCTTGTACATCTTTGGGCACCCAAGCCAACCTTCTCCAAGCCTGCTTGTCTTGGACTACTGCTTTCCAGTTCGTTGCATGCAGCTATTTTACATCTTTGTTGATTCTGTTTATCTTTTTTTTAGTGTCCCCCTTCTTGGTCATTTCTGGCATATGGGGGGGGGGGAGGGTTTCCATGGAATAGGGTTTTGTGGGGCTGCCACTCAATGAAAAATGTCAATACACCAGGCCAAATTTGAACCGGCGTCCCTAAAGTTCCCAGATGGCAAAGACCTGCATCTCAACTACCTGCTACGTGTGGCTCACTTCTGTCCACCCATCTGGCTATTGGCCTCCCACGTGGTCTGGTCTCTTGCCAACTATAGTGGATTCATTGTTGTCCTGATGGATTGTTTTGAACCACATGTCCTGCACATCTTAACCTCCTTTTCTTCATGTTATGAGAAATTGAGTTAGTTTTTCTTCTCTATGAGCTAAGGGTCGCTCCTATAATTTACGGAGGACTTACCTTTTGAATCTTTTGATTCTGCTGACCTGTTAGAGCCCAGGTCTTGTAGCCGCATATCAGAGCTGGCTTTATCATGGCATTGTACACCCTTAACTTTAGATTTTTAAAGATTTCAATATTCTTGACAGAGAGAAGGCTCGGTCTGTGCTTGTTGTATGCTGGTCTATCTCAGACAGTTAATCATTTATTGAGGTTATTAGTGGAGCTGAGGTATTTGAAATTTCTACTTTCAGAAAAAAATTGCCATCCACCTAGACCATGTCATTAGGGTGGATCTTTTGGCTTACAATCATGAATTTTGTTTAATATTCATTTACTTGTAAGCCGATTTCTTCTGCTTCTCTTATTAGAGGCTTCCCATGTCATCTTGGTTACTTTCTAGGATTGCAATATATTTTGTGTGTGCTAGGATTTTATGTTTTATTCCGATGTGCACCCCACCATTTTCTAGAGCTAAGTTTAACAACATTGATAAGAGTCCATCTTCACTGTTGACTTTGGAAGTAGTCCATTCCTTGATATTATAACTAGTGTTACAAATTTAAATGGGGATAACTCTTTTAGTTTGCCTGCCAGATATTTTTGAAGCTTTTCATCCATAGTTGAGCTTATGTTGTTGTTATTAAGAATCACAATATCAATAGTCTTAGATTTCTTCTCTTTCTTATTTATGAGTGGTATATTTGATTTTTTATGATACACTGTAGGGTTTGAAATAATAGATTTGTCTCAATTCAGCTTGATGGGGTATTTTTGAAGTAGCCAACTTGGATTATACTTAAAATGTGATGCCCTTTCATCCAATAGATTAAATTTCATTGATGAGGTCTGATGGAAAAGTTTTGTCACAATATTATGCTTTTAGAGATACTCGGTAGTAACTAGTACCTCACTGTGAAATTCTTTGTTGATTCTGTCACTGAGCTTAACCAGCATTTGTCAGATATTCTTGTGTCTCTTAGAACATGCCTTCTGTATGATCTTGTAGCAATAACCTGATGTTGAATGGCAACTAAAAACCCTTCTTTCCTCAGATTTCTGGAATATAATATCTAAATACTGTATAAATCAAGGGAGTGTAGTCAATTTTACGTATTTAAAAATCTCCCTAACATTCCGATGGTGTCAAGCAGAACTCCCTTTGGTGCCAATTTTAAGTTTTCTAAATCAAGTCTGAGATCTGTGCCTTCCATTGTTGACCAATTCATTGGAAGATTAGACAAGCAGAGTAACAATTAATTTTTCAAAGTGATATAAAGATTTTAATTCAAAACCAAGCACTTGATATTTCTTAATTTTTTCTGCACTAATAGTTAATAGATTGATGTCATGTGAAATTACTACATTATTACTTCTGGCCATTTTATTTCATTTGTGAATAAACAAAAAGTTTGGGCAGTTATGCGATAACATATTTGTTCATCCTAATAAACTTTTATTTCAAAATTTTTCAAAGTTTTTCTGAGGTATAGCATATTGAGGACCATCATCATTACTCAGTAGTCCCACAGCTCAGCATAAACTTTGGTTGTATGTTTTGGCCACATTATTATGCCTCATTAAGTATTATATATCTCTCACTCACATACTGGATAAATTCAAACATCCTAGAGTTTAGATGATGTTTATCTGTAACCAGGTTCTCGTTCAAGGTATGCTTCTTAGATGCCCTTGTTCCAACAATTTAATCCTGGATAGCTATAAAAAACCTTTCACTCTTGCCAAAGATTATCCCTTTCCTTAACCATTCAACTGACTATTTCTTTTAAGTAATAATAATTTTAGATGTAATAAAAACAAATCCTTCTGAAATCCAAAAAATGGAACCCATAATTAATACAACATAATAATATTTTAAGGTGATAGTTGGGCTTGTTTTACAATACAAATTTCCTCAAACTGTGGTATCATTCTCAGTTCTTTATCCACTAACCACTAAACAAGATTGGTATTTTATCTTTCAAACAACTACTGTTGAACAACTAGTTTCATATCAGTAAGATATTACAAGTTGTGATAAATTTTCTGAAGTATTATTAGTTAAAGAAGGAAAATTTTCCTTTACTACTAGTCATAAGGAAAAAATATTATTTTCTTTTTGAAGCTACTGCATCACTGTGCTCTCATAAGATAAATCAATGATAATTTCTTAGTTTGCTGCCAGAAGGCCAAAAAATCATATTTTTAAATCACAAACTGGTTTCTTATCTATTCGTATTTTAACATGTCAAGACCTTGAAAGAGAAATGAGAGTTGCTAGAATAAGACTGGTCAAGTGATTATTAATAATGAGCTTTACTTTTTTTGTTTCATCTGCAGGATTGGAGATTTTAAAATAAAATAAATTTTAAAAAATTGTATGAATAATAAAAATATTTGATGAAAAATTACGGATTTAACTTATTGAAGTGTATTACCTTCAACAGCTGAATAACTCTCTTGAACATCGACAATAGCAGGTGGTCCAGGAGATCCAATATCTTTTAGAGGGGTTGAAGATTTATTAATCAAGTCTTCTAGATCTGCTACACTAGGCCTTCTCATATCAGCACTTGGTCTTCTTCGCTGTTTTACGAATATCAGTTAATAAGTATTTTGTAAGGAAATAAAGCAGATTATACTAAATTATATAGTTTAATAATTTTTAAAATAATAAAATGTCAAAAATTCCTCTAGTCTTT
>NW_027107060.1:93794-124408 GCF_000696795.3 Halyomorpha halys | reverse complement strand
AATAATTATGAGAGATAGTTGACCGTGGATGATGAATGAGGAGAAGATGGTTGGGGGTGTGGTCAATGAAAAACACAAATAAGTACGATTAACTTATTTTAATGTGCCAACGTTTCGGTTAGAGTTTCTAGCCTTCTTCAGGGCTGTTCGCTGGAAGATCAAACGCGTTTCGCGTATCGCGAAGATCAAATGCGTAAACGCCTAATTAGGCCTTTGATCTTCCAGCGAACAGCCCTGAAGAAGGCTAGAAACTCTAGCCGAAACGTTGGCACATTAAAATAAGTTAATCGTACTTATTTGTGTTTTTCATTGACCGCACCCCCAACCATCTTCTCCTCATTTATACATTTATATATATAAATGATTGACAGTATTATTTCAAATTATGAAGAAGATGGTTGGGGGTGCAGTCAAAAGGAAACAAACAATAGTTACCAACTATTTATTTGTCAATATTTCACCCCACTTTGTAGAGCTTCATCAGGGCTAAAAAGATACAAAAACTATAAATATTTTAATATAGTAGGACACCAAAAAGTAAATTAAGGTAAGATTAAAATTATGTAAATATAAGTGGAAAGAAAATTATATAAATTGAAACAGAAATAAAAATAGTTATAATATAAAGTAGACAATGATAAGGATATAAAGAAAATTATGTTATTTTAAACAAAACCCTAATCATACAGAAAATAACAGAAACTACCAAGTTAAAAATGAACAGAAGATATAATAACACGTAATAATAAAAAGTAGATATGAGAAAAAAAAAAAAATAATTTAACAAATTAAAACACCGGAAAAAGAAGTAAGTTGAGATTAAATAAAGGTTGAGAATAAATAACAAATACAAATAATAATGATAGTAAAAAATAAGAAAAGAATAAATCAGAACCACCAACCTTCATTTGAAAGATATCTAAGCAATGATGAAAAAGCAGAAGTATACAGAGTGGAGGGGTGGCAACTGTTAAACGGTATTTTAAACAAAACCGGAAACATAAGTATAAATTAAATGATAGAATATGTAATTAATATAGAAAAAAAGTCATATACTGATAGAAAATATAGTTAGGATAATAAAATGAATTCAATATAAATATAATACAATAAATGAAAAGAAGTAAGTAAAGAATATTAATAACCATTAATATGGTGTAAACTTAAACATACAAAATATGAGATAATGATAACAAACATTTTTGTTATTGATCATGATAATAATATTTTTTCTACCTTGATAATTATAATAGTCTAGACAACATAAGAAAAATGAAACAATGTAAAGTGAAATAAGTTAATTAAACAATGTGAGGTGATAGTATACAATAAAATAGAAAATGGAATAATTAATAAAAACAATGGATAAATTAATATAAGTGAATAAAATATGGTATAAGAACAATAAAATATAAGTATATAGGTAAAATATAAAGTTAAGTGTGTAAAAATTATTGAAAATAAGTAATAAAGTATTGAAAGAAGAAAAAAAATTTAATATAGTTATAGAATGATAAAAATAGTTGCAAAGAGAATAGTGAAAATATTTGGTGTTAAAATAATAAGTGAATTAAGTTAATTGAAACAATTTGAAGTGAAATACATCAATTAAAATAATGTGAAGTGAAAGTTTACAATAAAAGAGAAAAAAGCTGTCTACATACTTACTAAACTTCTTTAGTGTTTGTAAGAAAGTAAAAGAATTTATTTTGAGTCTTGATTCCTATATGTTATTCACTTATATTTATTTATCCAATGTTTTTATTAGTATTCACATTAATTGTAAACTTTTACTTCACATTGTTTAATTAACTTATATCACTTCAAATTGTTTCTATTAACTTATTTCACTTATTATTTTCATCACCAAATATTTTTATTATCCCTTTTTCACTTGTTTATTATCATTCTACCACTACTTTCAATTTTTTTTATTTTATTTTCTTATTTCAATACTTTATTACTTATTTTTAATAATGTTAACGTATTTCATTTTATTTTTTACCTTTATACTTATATTTTATTGTTCTTATACTATATTTTATTCACTTATATTCATTTATCCATTGTTTTAATTAATTTTTCCATTTTCTGTTTTATTGTATACTTCCACCTCACATTGTTTAATTACCTTATTTTACTTTACATTGTTTCATTTTACTTATGTTGTCTAGACTATTATAATTATCAAGGTAGAAAAAATATTATTATCATGATCCATAACAAAAATGTTTGTTATCATTATCTCATATTTTGTATGTTTAAGTTTACACCATTTTATTTAATATTCTTTACTTACTTCTTTTCATTTATTGTATTATACCTATATTGAATTTATTTTATTATCCTAACTATATTTTCTATCAGTATATGACTTTTTTTCTATATTAATTACATATTCTATCATTTAATTTATGCTCATGTTTCCGGTTTTGTTTAAAATACCATGATTTTCTTTATATCCTTATCATTGTCTATTTTATATTATAATTATTTTTATTTCTTCTTTTTGTTCATTTCTAATTTTCTTTTCACTTATATGAACATAATTTTAACCCTATCTTAATTTACTTTTTGTATCCTACTATGTCAAAATATTTTTAATTGTTTTTTTTTATCTTTTCAGCCCTGATGATGCTGAACTAAGTGGGGCGAAACATTGGCAAACAAATATTTGTTAACTATTTTTTGTTTTCTTTTGACCACACCCCCGAACATCTTCTTCATAATTTAAAATAATCAACTGTTCAAACATCTTAAATAAGATTAGAGCAATAGAAATACTAACCGGTCTTTTGAACTATTTAATATAATAACTTTAACTACTCAATAATTTCATTTAAAAGCAATGTAATTTAAATATGTATAATAATTAAATAAAACAACAAACCTTTACTGGCTGAAGAGACACTTCTTCTTTCTTTGGTGTTTCTTTCTCTTTCTAAACAAATAGAGTAATAGTTAAAATATAACAAAAACATATATTCATGTTTCTACGAACTAAAAAAAAAAAAGCTTATAGGCAACAAAGCTTTATAATTAATGCAGTAAAATAAACTATTCTACAGGAGAGAGAGTTTGTAAACTTAGGACAAATACAAAGAAAGAAATGTGAAATGAATATGATATGAACGACCTAAAAAAGTATTTGGGAGTTGGTCATTATTTAACTATAGTTTTCACAATATTTAGGATGATTATGGTCTTGCAATTTGAATCTAGATTGATTAACATCATGGGTTTACAATAACTTGTTTAGTTTATAGGCACCCTTTTGCATTATAGCAAGAACTGGTCTATTATGTACATTAGTAGACAGATTTCTAAAAGTTTCAAATATAGTGGAACTTTTCTTTAACAGATATCACTGGGGAATGATAATTCTTCCTCTCACAAAAGTGCTCACTTCAAGTTGTTTCAAGTTCTTGGAAACTATTCTTTGGCCCAATATAATTGTTATACCTGTATCCATGAATGCACAATCTGCCTTGGTCAGTGAGCTTAACAGTTATTTAGTTTTCAAGGAATTTTTGAAAATTGAATACCCATTTGGGCTCTAAAAATTTTTTTTGTGTTATCTATTAGGACTATTTAGTTGTCTTTGTAAGATGAATTGACCAAGAAAAAAAAATTAACTCCACTTCATAAAGGTTTACATTTCAAGGTATGGAGAATTCAAAAATGGGGGAAAAAATTTTGTTTTCCTTTGCTGTCCACTATACACTGTGTGCTGTCCAAAGCTTTTCTCCTAAATTACTGTTTTGACTTAAGAAATTATTACTAAATCATACCATCATTATTAAGTCATTATGTAAAGAAAAAGTATTGTAATTTTTCTATGAGTAAAAACATAAACTGTTGTTATTATAATGGTGTAGTAACCTTAATTTTCATTATAATTTAACTCTTAATGATTAATAATATTAATATGATTGACAAAAATAAGAAATAAAATATTGAGTTTTAAGGGGCTCACTGAATTATTTTGCAAGAGGGCCAGACTCAGTTGACATGGTTTTGATATTAAATATGAATAAACCTAACAATTTAAAAGGATAGACAGCTATTGTTTATACTTACTAATTATTTATTTTTGCTAATTGTTTATACTATATAACTAATTTATTGCAACAATTGTTTTATACATTTTGAACAATATGCCAAAAGTTTTTTATTCAATATTTCTCCCTCTATTTCGACTAAGATAAGTTCTAGTGAATTTGAAAGTAAAAATAGCATTGTAATTTTTAAAATTACATTGATAATCATGCAAATTTGACTGCAAACCACTATTCTGTGTTATTTTCATGAATCATAACTTTATTTAGATATATTTCATTTCAATTTAAAATTTTAATTTTAATGAAAAATATGTTATTTATAGGAAAAACTTTAACAACATATATGTACACATATAAACTAACATATTTATATATACATATATATAGTAATAATCAAAAAATTATTTAAAATAAGATAAAAAAAAATTTATAGTTTTTACTCTTAATTCTCATATCTTAAGTATGTATAGCTTGGGTTCAAATTAAAAGCTTCAATATTAAATAGATAGTAGAATTTTATAAATTTTTAGACTCTTAATCTCAAGGTGGGTTTCTAGGCAATCAGAACAGAACTTTTTTTACTAATAATACTTAATTAAATTAATATCTACTTTTACAAATGTATTTAATTTTAGGTAGAGCGAAACTAACCAATTTATACAATCTTCTATTATGACAGATGGTTTTCTATGTTTACATGCTAACACTTGCTGTAAGCAATCTTTCAGCAAACAAACACTGACTTTTAACGAAGAATTTTTCCTCTAAAAGTTTTCACTCTTCACTGGCGATCCAAAATAAAGAGTCCCTAATTCTTCTTGGGTGACTCTTTGATGTCTTCTTTTTCAAAGTGTCTCTCTAGAGCTAGATTAAAGATGATGATGACCTCCTGCTTCCAGGAAACATCATTTCTCTCCCCTGCATAAGTAATGAATGCTTTTCACCAACCGTGATCTTTCTCTCGATGTTCAATGTAAACATCGATGGTAGCACAACAGTTTTGAGTTTTTGCATGTGGTTTTCTTTATGAACATTATTCTTTAACATTTATTCTTGACTTCTATTTTTTCTTAAATGTATTGTAATTTCAATTATGATGGGAAGATAAAATAAAGTTTTTAAAATATTTGAATCTACTCAACATGGCCGCGATTCAAGGACTTTTTGCAGAACACGCGTGGACCAGCTTGGCTTTGGACGATATATTTTGTGACTGCATATTTTACTGATCAAAATTGGTTAGTTTGCTTTTTTGATTATAAAAATCAGCTATTGATTAAAAATTATACTCAAGAGATACTTTTTTGAAACAAAAAGGAAAAATCAGTGTCTGTCCGTTTATATGAAGGTATGGTTAATAGAAGTTAAAAAACATAAAATAATTGGTATGAAGCCGGAGAAATGAAACTGTCAAACTATGAGATATATCCATTTGTTAAAAATGTCCATTAAAGAGAATTCAGCTTTAATACTAGAGGTATTTTATAATAATGTAATTTTTATATAACTATATAACCATTTATGATCAACTATATAATTAATATGATATGGCATAATTGTTCAACATACTAGAAGTAATATTTTCCCAAATATGATATACAGGGTGTTTCAGGGTTAAGTGGTCAAACTGAAAATATGAATTAAGGACCTCAAAACAAGAAAAAAATTTCCCCTGAAGGTATGTCTGCAAACGCTTTGTTTAGGAGATATTCACACCTAAAGATTTTCATTGTTATGAATTATTTATGTTATATGAAATAAATAAAACTTATTTATTTGTTTTAACTACTTTATTAATTAAACATAAACATTAAATTCATATTAAATGTTGTTCAAAGTGATTTCCATGAGCATCAAGACAGACTCAGCATCTTTCTTCATGTGTTATTGTTTCACAAGATTCAATTATCCTTCTTTGTAAGGAATTAAGATCATTGACTGGCCTTGCATAGACTTTTTGTTTAATGTCACCTCAAACAAAAAAAAATCAGTGGTTTCAGGTCTGGAGAGTGTGTAGGCCAAGCCACTGGTCCTGCATGGCCAATCCATCTGAAAATTGGGATAATTAAAATTTAGCCATGGTCGTGGATCTCTTCTGTAATGTGCAGAACAACCATCTAATTGAAGCCACATGTCCCTTCTCAGTTGTAGTGGAATATGTTTAACTAAATCATGGTAATAATTATTAAGAAATTCCCCTTGTGCCCACATTGGTTGCAGCAACAAGAAATGCAGACCTATTAAAATATTATCTATTATCCCCAACCACACATTGCACTGAAACTGGTGCTGAAAATGATGCTCACTAATTGCATGGGGATTTTCCTACGAACAGAGGTGATTATTTTTCTGATTGAAGATACCTCTTCTTGTGAAGGTAGCTTCATCTGTCCTGAGACTGTTTCCTGAAAATTGTGGATTACGCTCAACTTGATTTAAGTATAATCTGAGAAATGTCTTCTTTGCCGAAAATCAAGCGGTAATAAATTTTGTACCCATTGATAATGATATGGGTGAAGTTCATCTGCAATGAGAGTTGGCGTAATATTTAATTCTGCTCCAGCTCTTCATATACTGCCAGATTGATTATCATCAAAATATTGTAATACAGTCGCACTACTTTCTTCATTTCGTAAAGGAGAAAAATACCATCAGCACGAGGTATTATAGCAAATATACCAGTTTATCTAAGACGTTGAAATGTGGAGATATAGATAGACTTGTTTGGTAATCTTCTATCCGGAAACCACCTGGCATATTCATGACAGGCAGCATTAGCATTACCATTGCAAAAACTGAACATTAACACCATATGAGATATTCACCATTAGTATAAATTGAAGGCATAATGATGTGTACTCTGCGAAAGCCTATTACAATCTGATAAATGTTATTGACAGTTCCCTAGGCCAATTCCAAATAGTATTAATCCTTATGTTGCTAATAGTTTTTATACAGTTAGGGATAAAAGGCCATATTAGTATTCTATCTAATCCATCTCCTAGGCAAAACATTTGCGGACATACCTTCACTTTGAAAAACATTTAATATGAATCTTAATGTTTACATTTAATTAATAAAGTAGTTAGAGCAAATAAATAGGTTTTATTAATTTCATATAATGTAAATAATTCATAACAATGAAAGTGTGAATATCTCCTAAACAAAGCATTTGTGGACATACCTTCAAAGGAATTTTTTTCTTTTTTTGAGGTCTTTAGTTCATATTTTCAGTTTGGCCACTTAACTGTGAAACACCTTGTATAATAAAGCAGCTTAAGTCAACTTAAAATAGGTACCTTGGGTGTAGGCTTAAGAGAAATCTTTTCATCTTTCTTTTCTTCAGGTTCTTTTATCACCCCCTTCTGTGAAAAATGATACATTTAAGTCATTTATTCAAAGAACAGACAAAAGTATTGATCATTTTATAATCAGGTGTAACGAACAACCACTTACAAGGAGAGTGCACAATATGTTCTCACCAACTTCAATCAAAATGTGTTTTGGTGACTCTGAAGTGAAAAAAAAAAATTGACACATGTCCAATCATTTCAAACAACAGGTTCTAAGAGCTGAGAAAAAAAAAACCCACACACACACACTAAAACTGCTGTATTCTATATCTTGAATTTGGAAAATGATATAGTAATGATTCTTCCACTAAAATATTGTTTTCTAGAGCAGATTGATGGAAAAATACAAAAGTTAAAAACCAATTGCTTTTTGGTTAAACAAATAAAAAAAAGGTTTAAATTATTAAGTAAACTTGGGATAGTTGATTTATTTATTTAAACATTTTTTTCAGAATTATTTAACCGTAAAGTAAATGATTAATTAGTTGGGTGTAGTGAAATAATACAAAAATCAGTTATATAAAATGGCACTTCCAACAAGTGGATTTTTAGCAAAAAATCAGTATTATTTTACACAGTGAAGTATATTAAAAACAAAAATTGTATTAGTAGTTAGTGTCAGGTCCATTTTTAGCACTCGAAATTCAAATTTTTTGGAAATTATAAGCTTAAAATTTTACTATAAGAACACTTCAAATTTCTTTACAGACTCAACACAGATAAACAACCATATATGTGGAAGCCTTGCACCGACTCAAATCAAATTTGAAGGTCAGCAAAGGTTCTTAAACTATGTGATTTAGTTTAAACGGGGTTTTCCTAATGTTTTTAAGAAACAAAGTTATCCAAACCTCAATTCTGTTTTTATTTTTTAATCAATATTTCTTTACAGACCTCTTTAAAAAAATCCAAGGCAGTTATGTGTGAAAGGAAAGAAATCATCCTCTTCCTAATATGTTAAAGAACTTTGAAAATGGATAAACTGAAAATGAGATACAGAACTTATACTTACGCCAATCAAACCATTATTTCATGGCTTAGAAAATTATGAACTACCCCTAAACTAACTAAGAACTTTTTTTTCAGATAATAAAATTTTCAACAATAAAATTTTTGGTGTGCTAAAACAAAATCTACAATCATTTTTTGTGTGAAAAAAAATCTATACTACTTAGTAATTTAAATAATTGTTTAGATTTATTTGATCAAAAAGCAATAAGTTTTTAGCTTTTGTGTATTTTTCTTTTATCTACCCTAATTCTATGAAACAAATACTTACCAAAATACCCTGTAGATAACTGTAGATTTTTTTCACACCAAAAATGATCATTGATTTTGTTTGAAGAATCATTTTAGATTTCGTTTTTTTTTGTTTGAAGAGCCATCGTAGATTTTATTTGAAGAACCATGTCAATATCATTTTCAAAACTCAAGATATATAAATAAAGCAGTTGCATTTATTAATTTTTTTCTCAGCTCCTAGGGCCTGTTGGATGAAATGATTGAACGATATTTTTTCAATGTAGAGTCAACATAATAAAGTTTGATCAAAATTGGTGAGAACACACTGTGTACTTTCCATATTAGTCACAACAAAAGTTGAGAAAAAGTAAAATAAAACTATAAAAGAACAATATTTTCTCTATCATTGAGTCTATATTTGTGTAACATTTTTCGAAGTTTGATAATTGGTAATCATGCAGTATTATGAAATAAAAAAGACAAAAAGTGAGTACAGATATATTTTTTTTTTTTTACAAGAAAGCATGTTTTGCATATGTCACATACCTTAGGAGTTATTGATAATTTCCTATCTCCTTTAATTTCAGTTATTTCTTCTTTCTAAAATAAGAAACATTTGTCATATAAATTGATAAATAGTTTATAGTCTCATACTTATTTATTATATATTTGTCAAAAACATTAATTGAAATAATACATTCTTCTACACTCAAGGGCAATAGGTATTAGAGATGTAAGTACACAATCAAACCATATATACATATGAACTAAAAAAAAACTAACTAACTAAATAATAATAAATAATTAATTATAAACTAAAATGAATAAAAAGAAAATTATATACATAGGCGGATAACTGAGTTAAATAATAGAAAATTAGAAAACGACTCATACTTATTAGTAATTTGAGTAAAGTATTAAAAATCTGCTTAAAATTAAGCTGATAAAAATTTTTTTAAAACTGAAATTTAGTTGGTAGTGCAATAACCAACTATTTACTCAATAATTTAAGTAATTAGTTCATAATATAGAAGGAATTAATGTAACCTGCAGAATTGGCAAAACTAAATTCCAATCTATAATTACTGCTTCACCTTTGCATTTGCACTCATAACAATGCCCTCAGTACCAAATAAATCTAAAATCCCTTCATATTTGTCACCCCATCTGTTAGGATGATGGCTCCTGAGCTGCCTCTACAGGTTACCATCCTATTCTAATCACGGTGGGAGGGTCAAGTTTTCATTCACTGAGGCAACCAAAAAACCATAATTACACCCCTCCAGACCGGTTACAAGGTTGCAAAGGTACACACCTTGACTCCCTCAGCTATAGACGGCTCCAACCCACATTATGTAACTTACAGTACCTACCATGATGATTGCAATATTCCATTTATCCTAAATTTTAGACCATTCAAATTTCATGGGAAACTGTTTAATCATACCAATCCTCTCACCTAATCCCTACATAGGTCCATTTATCCCTATAATACTTTGCAAAGTTTAAAATGGTAGTGGCCTTATGAAATTGTAATTTTGAATTTTATAGTCCTGGTAATGACTAGTTTCATTACTTAAGTCCTGAGTGTCGGTGGCTACAGAGCTATCACTGAATCTCTGCTTGCTTTAGATATCAGTAACTTAATTGAGAGAAAAATGGCGTAATCTCCTAGAGCTCTGCTTTGTCCCACATACAAAGGGAATAAGCTGGGAAGAAACCCAGACTGAATATAAATATTGTATGATGTGTTAATTGTTGACCATGGATATTATACCAGAAACAGACAGTTAGGGGTGTGGTCAGTGAAAAACACAAATAAGTAAAACTTATTTTATAAAAAATTAATTCAGGTTCTTCACTGACCACACCATTGGCATCTTATCCTTGAGAATATTATATATTTAAATGTGTTGGGTTTATGATGTTTTTTAATAACTATTATTCTATTCTGGAAGATCGGTGATTGACCATGTGTAATAATAAAAGGAAGATGGTCTGGGTGCAGTCAAAGAAAAACTCAAATAGTTGTAGAACTATAACTATAACGTGGGACAAAATGTGGGCTCATAATAAATAGTTTTACAACTATTAGAGTTTTTCTTTGACCACACCCGGACCATCTTCCTTTTATTATTTTATTCTTATTTATTTATTTATTTATTTTTTTTTTGGTAAAATGTGGTATGAACATATTAATTTATCTTTATCAATTCATGTTCTTGAATGTGGCAAATAGTTGTATTGAACATAGAGAACCAAAGGAATTGTAAAAGAGCTTGTCGTGATAACAAGATGTCACACAGTTTTTGGTTATTCTGTACTGATTTCCATTATAATCAGTTAAAGGTGAAGATAGTTTTAAAACACAAAATATATTTTAGGGGATAGAGACCAGTCATAAATTAATACTGGAAACGGAAAAGTGCATAATTAATATCTTTCTCATAAATTTATCACAACCAACCACCTACCACATTCAAAGTCATACATACTAAATCTAAGAAACAAAATAATAGCTTACCTTAGCAGTTATTGAAAGTTCTTTTTCTTCTTTAGCTTCTGGAGGCGGTGCCTTTTTCTACAAAAAATAATAAATAAATAAAATAAAAATGAAAAAAATAATACATTTCTTGTTAATTAATATTTTAATTTGAACACAAAGAAGAAAATACATTAATCACAGCACAAACTAATGATTCATTTGCCTGAATCTGAAAAAACTATAACTAAGAAAGTTGAATTAAAATATTCTAAGCAAGTGAAACAATAATCATTAGCCTCTTACTACAAGTTATTAGTTATTTCTACAAGTTATTTTAAACTAAAATTAGACTTGATAAAGAAGAACTTAGGGTAAGTAATGGATTTTACATATATCGACCTAACTAAAAACAGTTAGACTTTTTGTTTTGGAAATATACCTAAATTTATATCTACTCAATAGAATGAGCAAATGAAGAAAGGTCAAATACTGACCCTGAACAAACCATCCTTATAGATAAGGGATGAAAAAAGAAGAACGAGGGGGTCTAAAATGAGGAAACCTCTAGCTAAATATTTTTAAAAAATTGAGGAAAATATTCAAAAATACTGGTGAATTTATCTCTTGTTGAAGGCAAGATTCTTCAACAAACATGTGAACAGGACTAATTCAGGAATAGAGTAGAAAAAAAGATATGATGTTAAATGACATACCACAAAGATAAGTCTACCACAGAAATATAGATAGACCAACAGCAGTAATTATAATTATAAAGTTCCTTATGTCCCTCTTTGTACTTATGGTTTCTTTTTAAGAAATAATTACAGAAACATGAAAGATTAATACAATATTTCTTAATTTACTCACCACATCGATCTTATTCTAGCATTCACAAATGAAAAATTATTTATTTAATGTACATGAGAAAATAAGTTTTTAAGAATACAAATTCCGTTCATTATAGACACCAGATTATTCTTATGTTTAGGAATAATTAGTAGGTACCTTAAGGCTTAAATGATATATATATTGGGTTGTAAAATAAGTTCGTAGCGTTTTTCAATATTTCAATTTAATCCTCTCTGTGTTTATAAAATCATGTTTACTTGGTCAATAATGTTTACATATTCTAAAAAAGGATTAGTTGAGGTGCTTTTATCTATCAGTTTCAACCGAGATTACTTATCTTTAAGTGGTATTTTGCTTGCTCAAAATGGAAGAGAAAAAAAATCATTTTCGTCATTTAATGATTTTTTATTACCGAAAAGGAAAATCCGCTACACAGATGGTTAGCAAAATTTGCAGTGTGTATGGTGATGATGCCTCAGGAGAAAGCACCGTCCGTAAATGGTTAGCTCGGTCCAAAACCGGAAATTTTGACTTGAAAGACGCAAAGCGCTCGTGTCGTCTTTCAACTGTTGATGATGACCAAATTCAATCGTTGGTCACCACAGACAAGCCTCAATCTACGATACGGGATATCGCAGAAACGCTGAACATATCTCATGCAATTGTCTGGAATCATTTTGGAGCTGCGGGATATGTTTCTCGAAGTGATATATTCACTATTGAAGATATTCCAAGAAAAAAGAAATTATTGGACCGCATATCCATAGCTATTCCCGCCTGAAAAGAAATGATAATGTTCTATTTTTAAAGAGGTTGATAACTGGGGATGAAAAGTGAGTCTTGTTCAATAATATTGTGAGGAAAAAGTCCTGGGGAAAACGATGTGACACGCCGTTAACAACTCCAAAAGCAGGATTACATCCAAAAAAGGTTGTGCTATGCATTTGATGGAATTGGAAAGGTGTCCTTTATTTTGAGCTCCTCCTGTCCAACCAGACCATTAATTCTGCAGTATACTGTGCCCAGTTGGAACAATTAAAGGCAGTGGTCGAGCAAAAGCATCCAGCATTGGCTAATCGCAAAGGCATAGTTTTCCATCACGATAACGCCCGTCCTCACGTGTCTTTGCAGACCCGTCAGAAATTATTGGAGTTTGGCTGGGATGTGATCCCCCACCCACCCTATTCACCAGACCTTGCCCCAACAGATTTTCACTTATTTCAGGCCCTTCAATACTCTCTTAACGGGAAACACTTTAATTTGCTCCAGGACTTCAAAACGCACATAGAAGAGTTCATTGCGCAAAAATTTGAGAAGTTTTGGGAGGACGGAATTAAACAATTACCTGAAAGATGGCAACATGTAATAGATCAAAATGAGTCACACATGATTGATTAAAAATATTTACAAGAATCTGAAGTTTTCATTGTAATCACCAGTAAAAAATGCTAAGAACTTATTTTACAACCCGATATTTTAAGATCGTTGTTATAAAAAATAATTCTTCTAACTTAACATCTTGACTGCCGGAGCTCATCTGGAAAACCCATTGAAAATACGATTTTTTAAAAATTTAAATAAGCATTATATAATGTATAAAATGTAATATTTAGCCAAATAAAGTTTAAATATCCGTTTTTTAACCATAACTATTGTCATCTCCATATGCCACTGAATCTATGTATGCAAACAGAAGTTTTGTGTTGTTTTTTTTCAACTGAATTACTCAATAAGGACTCTAGAAAGTTATGATATATCAAAACATTTTCTATAAAATATTTAAACAACATGAAATAATCCAATACAATATATAAAAAAATCCTTTTGGATACATAAAAAATGTTATTGGGAGTTTGTGAAATAAAAGAATATATAGGTAAATAAATTTATATGCTTCAAAAAATAAATTTGGCAATGAAAATAATATGAAGGCGTGAAAAAATCCTTAAAAGCGGCAAAACACAGAACAATTGAAGCTGGTAGAAGCTAGGACAGTACTAAATACAGTTCAGCACAATCCAAGGTGAAAGGGAAATGCTAGAGCTCTCCCTACTGCTCCAAATGTAAGCTAGAAAAGTGACCTCCCTTGACAATAGCTTATCATCATACATGCTCCCAAGCCACCACGGCTTGACAATAATGTGTCAAGGTATTAATATGTATAAAACTTCTTATTTTCAATTTAAAACCTATAATAAAACTCTTTTTTTAGTTTAAGAATAATTATTCAAAATATCCAAAGCAATCACAAGAAAAAGCTACAGTTCAAAGCTTCTCATAAACAAATAAAACAAAGCTTAAAATTTTATATTGAGATCAGTTTTTGAAGTTCAAAGCTAATTCTATACATTAGCAAAGCATAGTAAAATATAATAGGAAAATAATGAATAGGTCACGCTAATATTACATGCCAAAACCAAATTACTCACTAATGTAAAAAATATTACATTAATTTTATTTTAAATTTCAACACATTAACAAATAAAATTTTTGCAAGCCTGGTTAATGATGAAAAGAGTGATAGTGTTGATAGTGTTTTTACTGCATTCCACTGCAGTAAAAACACTATCAACATAACGCTGTCATCACATCAAAAAAACTATCCTGAAATAAGTTAAGTTGGGCTGTTTTTTTTTCATCGCCACATTGTTTTTATGTATGCCAAAAGTTTCAGTTTATCATGTCATCTTCAGGAACATTATCTGTTTATTGGGTGGAGCTATGGATGCATATGACCTACTTTTATTGCTAATCTACTGGGTTATCAATAAAACTAGGTTAAGCAATTTTATATTAATGTAGGAAATTATTCATTGAAATTAGTAACTCTGAGCAGTTGAGCAGCAACTCACTTTTTTCTTTTTATTTCCACTTCTTGTTTATCTATTTATTCAAGAAAGTAGAATGGTGGAAATGTCATTATAAATAGGTTTGTACAATTGTGTTCTGATAACCTACAATGAGATTATGAGAGCAAAAGTGGCTTGACATTTCCACAAAAACAGAATTATTTGGATAAGTTAAATGCTTCTATCTACAAGAATAATTGAAATATAGATAAAAATAGACATGCATAAAGGCATACACCAATAGTTGCACTGTATGAACAAAAAAACAATCAATATTGGGGTGACAACATTTTATTGGTAAGATCACTTTTACTCTTAAATCCTCAAATATACTCATTCATTAGTTCTTCCATTCTTTTTTAATTTTTATTTTGTTCTTAGGTAATGCACAGCATGTTCATTATGCTAAATTATAGATTTTTTACCTCAGAACAAATGTTATGTCAAAAAAACATGAGCCTGATTAGTTATATGCATATTATAATAGTTGCTTAAAAAAGATGCTTTTATTTCTGGATGCTTCAAGATAAATAGCCTCAAGTTACTCTCAACAGAGTGTATTACAAACGAATCAATAATTTTCCAATTCAAATATCTACAGAGGGAAATTTGCTGTTTTTTTTTTTTAAATAAAAATATAAAGCAAGCAGGTTATTTTTGAACTTAATTATTTAATAGCTGAATTTAAAATTAAAATTGATCAAATAATGTTGAATATGTTTTACATCCATTTACTGGTATTAAAAAGCTCTTACAGTCCCATATATATTATGCTTAGATATGAGCTGTAATTTTATATTATAGTCAAGTACATTAGTATCAACTAATAAATAAATAAAAATACTGACCTTTCCAATTGGCTTTAGTACCACTAGTTCTTTAATTCCCTGAACTTCTTTCTGGATGGTCAAAAAAAAAAAGAAAAAATACGAAACATAACTTTATGTTTTTGATCATAAATATATATGATATTTACTTCCATCTTACATCTACTATATATAGTTGTCCATCATGGTCATGGTTCCAAAGATCCATCGGTATTTATAAACACACTCACACAATGCAAAAAAATATATATACATATGTACAAATATACATATTTACATATTTACAAATATACATTCTTACAAATAATAAAGCTGAGTTGTTTATATACAGCATATATACATTTATATAGAGATGATTCGAAAAGGTTAGTTTACACAAACTTTTTTTTTTTAAACCAATTAATTTTTACCCAATGCCAGGCTCTTTCTAAATAATGCTATGACAAAGGAAATAGCATGTGGAAAAAGAATCAGGCACCAAGAAATAGTTTTTAAAATAATTAATCGTCAAAAAATGATTTCATACTTCATTAAAAATAGTTCACTCAAACTATTCAATAATTAGTATACAAAATAACTTTATCATACTTCAAAAATAAAATTATTAAACATTATCTAAAGTTAAAGTTAATATTTTATTTTGGTGTACTTTTAAATGATACCTTAGTAACTGGCTTGAGAGATAATTTTTCATCTTTCTTCTCTTCTGCTACTTTAATTATTCCTTGCTGTAAAATTGTATAATATAGTATTATGATTATGTTGTTATGGAACCACAAATAAAACACACACACATATATATATATATATTGGTGGGCTGTTAATTTAATCTATAATGAAAAAACTTCTGTGAAACAAAAATTACTCATTAACGTCATCGCCCATTAATCGTTATCAACATAGGAATATTTAAAATAAAGTAACCAATAAATGCCAGAAAAAAATAAGCAATATGCCATGTATCTTCTTCCATCCTATAAACATGCCCAAATCATTAAAGTCTTTAACATTCCATTGTTGTTTTTAGCACGGGAATCAGGAGTTCTGTTCATATTCTCTCACTTCTTATTCTATTTCTCTTAGATAACCCAACATTCACTGCCATATATTAGTGTAGAGAGACAGGCTACTTTGAAAATATGAATTTTGACATTCTCCCCTACTTCTCTCTTTCCTCTTATAGTATTAAAAAATTGGTAATACATATTTATAAATTTTTTTTATCAGACTGGACACTTTTTGATATATTTTCCCAGATTTGTTGAAAATAATTTCTAGATAGGCATGCTCTTTTACACTCTTCAGAGCTTTTTTGTAACATATTATTCTTACATTTCTCACATCCTCTTCATTTCTGGCTACAGTAATAAACCCTAATCTTTTGGCTGTTGATAAACATTCTTTTATGAGCAAGTTCTTTTTGCCACTCGATTATAATATGTAATAGTTTTTCTGTAAAGTCAGTCCTCAGTACAATATTGTTTGCATATAAGAATGCCTTCATATTTTAATTTTCCTCATGTTTCAATATACCTACAGTAATACTAGCAATTCTGACAATTTTTATGAAGACTATAAATAGTACTAAACTCAGGCTATCGCATTATTTACATATCTATCTAAATCAAATGTCTAGATAACACAGATAATACAGTCTATTAAAAGTGGTGAAGGTACTTGGTCAAAAGTTTTTGATGTTTGGATAGAATTTCATCAGATTGTTATTTAGAAACAGAGTTGGAATATGAGGTATACTTTTAAGGATATGATTAAAACCTATTACAATTGGCTTAGTCTTCCGCACATTTATATTTAGCTCGTTTTCTACTGATTAGTGATTTACTCAATTACCACACTGTCTTTTGGTGTTTTTCAAGGCTTATTGTAGGTCATAAGGTAGGAAGGTATATTTGGAAATCATTGATATGATATTGAGAGTGATGGACGAAAAAGGGAAGGTCATTAATGTAAATAGCAAGCGAAATTGGGAATAGAGAAAAGTTGTTTTGATGGGACATAGATCCTTAGAGTAAAAGAAGAAAAAAAAGAGAAAAGAAAAAATACTTAATAAATTAAAAAGAAATAATAATATTAAAGTTAATTAAATAAAATCCTAAAAAAATATTTCAAATAATGACTTAATCCTTCAATATTCACATGTTTAATTTTCTTATGCAGGATGTTTTAAATAAGATGTTCATTCTCCAGTCCATTATCTGCTCTACATATAATCTCAAAACAAGCTTAAAAACTATCAACACGGATATGTCTTGAAGATGGTAGACTAGAGAATCAACGGATCTGAAACATTCTACATAAGAAAATAAAAAGCGAGAAATTTAAAAGTAAAACTATTCCTTGAAATAAATTCCCATAATAAATGGATATCCTTCACAACATAATATTCAAATTAGGAAGATAATAAATTACCTTAGCAGTCAACGATGTTTTTCTTTCTTCTTTGATCTCAGCAGTTTTTTGTTCTTTCTATGCAAAGTAAAAACGAAAATTCAATCCTTTGGGATAATAATGGATGATTTATGTATAACACTTATTCCATTCACATCATTTCATAAATAACATGGAATGCTTGCAATTCTTAAGCTCAATGAATTTATAATATATTGGTTAGCATACCATGCTCTGGTGACAAAAATTTAAAAAATGCATAACATACTTTTTGTTTATTGAAAATGTTTTCTCCTTCTTATTTACTAAATATTTATGAGGACCTATAGGTGAATAAGATTTAGTCTTTAGTTTTACAGGTAAAATATAATTTGGTTGTTAGAAGTAAAGTCAATAAGTATCTATAGTTAAACTAGCATAAGCACTATTAATTTTGTTACAGGCACTGATTAATAGGCTCTACACTTTAAAACCTGGTTAAATAAAACAAAATAATAATAATGAAGAAGAAATTAATTTTCTTCCTTAATTAATTCTTAAAGTTATGTCCTGTAATATAACAATCCAGTATGAAAAATAATATTATAAAACAATATACTAATTTCATGGTTATATTTAGAGTGATTTTAAGAAAAAAAATCTAAACACTTTTTTATAAGAAATACTTTGCTGAACAACATTGAAATAATTTAGATACAATCACACGAATGTTGGTTTTTTTTACAGGAAGTGACAATTTTGAATCTGAGTTTTCAAAAAATTAAAAATGATCCATTCAGAAAAAAATTGGGAGCACTCAATTAACCATCAAAAAGTATGTATTCATGTACCTTGAAAAAAGAGGGGTATTTATTTTGAAGATAACAATAAAAATTACAGTAACTTGAGCAATACAAACCTGATCACTGGTCTCATCCTTCTTTTCAATGAATAAATATTTTGAACTACTTTCATTGAAATTCATTAGGCTCAATAGACTAATATTTTTGGGGTATGAGGAAAGGGTGAAAATTGCTTTATGGAAAGCTGAGTGATGGAAGAATGCGAGTATCAAATGGCTGGATGATATGGAAGGTGACCTAAAGGCATATATTCGATTTAGAGAATGTCTGAGATGGGAAAATCAGTGGTTAAACTAGAAAACTACTAAAACTTTGAGCTTAGTAAAGCATTTTTTTGTTAAAATCTCAGTTCTGTAAGGGGAGCCAATGAGGTGATCATCCTAGATTAAAAAAAGGGACTTATTTTAACAAGTTTATTTGCTCATAACTTAAACCTACCCTATTTGGAGTATACAAACATGTTAAATCAGTTAAAAATAAGATATAATTTTTTATGTATTTTGTGTTCCATTTTGGGTTATATCCTATTGTTATGGAAATGTTTCGCTTTTTCACAAAAAAAAAAAAAATTAATTTGTTAGTTTTTGAAGTTGATAGCTAGCAAAAAAGCTCCAAAATCTGTTACTTATATGTACAATAAGACCATTTGTTGAGAAATAATAACAAATAGTAACCTTAGCTATAGGCTTTAGCATCACTAGCTCTTTTATTCCTTGAACTTCCTTCTGAAATATCAAAAATAAAACAAACAAAAACATTATGTACAGCATATCAATATTTAGTTCTTCTGCCATAATGCTACTCGGGTTAGTTATAGTCATATATACAATATTTACAATATATACAAATCTATGTAATGTTATTTTGGTTATAAATTAAAAAAAAAACTGATGAAAATATGAAATAAGCCATGAAAAATATATATTAACAAGTTTAAATGGAAACAATTAACATCAGAAACGAAATCTTTAAACACGGTCAATATATTTATTTTTTGAAAAACAATTCATCTGATTGAAATTGGACCCATTAAAAATAAGCTTTAAATGATAAAAATAGTCTAAAAAAGAAAATTTCTTAAACCTGTTTAATGTTAGAGTATTGGGTTGTAGAAATGGATCTTTAAATTCAAGACAATGTTATATTTAAAATAGAATGGTCAATTTCATTAACAGTTTATTGGTATTAAACAGTGCTCTTTTAAATGATTTTTACATAATTAAATGATCAAGAAAACAAATGATAAATTAATGTTGCCTTAAATATAGTTTTTCTTTGAGTATTAGTTAAAATAAATGAGATATCAACTGGTACCAAGACAAGGTCTGATAATTAACTGGTAAGCATTATTAACTAATAAATTAAGATCATAATTAATTAAGAATATTAGGTAAATTTAAATAAAATAAATGTTTGGACAACCCCTCTAAAGAGATGAATGTTGCTAAACCAGTAGCTGCTATATTGGTTTATCTTTGGCATAATGAATTGTACACTGGTCACATGTGATTTTCATAACTTTAGTTTAGGATTTCCGTACTGACCGTATTAAAAGATTATAAAATTTACCCTATTCTGATTAATTTTTAAGAATGTATACTTGAAAGTAAGAAAATTTATGTTACCATAATTTCTTTTAATGTTCTTGAAAAAATAAATAAAAACAAATACTTGATTACTAAATTAGGTAAGTTAAAATTTTAATAATTGCTTGACTTCATAAGTTATTATTTTTTTCATTCAGAATTATTAGATTTAATGAGTTCAATCCTATTGAAATTATTAAAATAAATAGTAAAACCTTCTTTTCTGGATTTTTAATTAATAATTTTAAACAAAAGTCCCTTTTAAAACTTATGTTTTTGAATAATTACTTAAACAATCACTTTTTAAAAATTAAATGTCCCATGCAGAATATAAATCATTACTTTCAGGCAAAAAAAGAAAAAAAATCAACTAAAATACTGGTTTCACAAATATTTACATATTTACAGATGGATGTTAATAAATAAAGTAAATTATACCTTTGTGACAGACATTTTCCTCTCGTTTACTTCCAATTTTGCTTCCTATATTAAGATGAAATAATTATATTAAAACATTTTTGGTGCATATATACTATATAAAGCAACAAAATAAAAGTTTGAACTAATTAAGAAAATAATAATCTTTATAATTTTAAATTTTGTTAAATTTGCTTTAAAACTATTCTTTAAATAATATTGTGTTATCATTAAGGATTTCAGCACAGAATCTTAAATTTATAGATATAACATTTATTTATTGGCAAAAATGTTTGCACTTTTGAAAATTGGTTAAATATGATACATAAGACTACTACTTATTACTTTGTGTTATGAAGAATTTTCGCCACTTAGTTTTTCTGAAAAAATAGCAATTAATTGTACACAAATCAACTGATTATTATGATAAAAAACAATATCCTGTAATAATTTAAACAAATGAAGAAAATTAGAAAACCGTACAACTTAACAATCTACTTTGCAAATTTATTTAAAAAGAAACGTTATTTGTATGTTATTAGTTATAGTAATATTAAATTGTTAGTTTGTTATGAGATCATATTTTTCCCCTAATACATGAATCCTTAATCAAATATGAACACTAAGTGAGATTTTGGATTTGGATTTAAGTGAGATTGGATCATGTGAAATCATACAAAAAGCACCCGCATTCCCAAAATAAGTGATTGTGAACTTGCAAGAAATATTGGATCATATATGTCGAAAATATAACCTAACCTAGATTATGGAAATTACCTATAAAAGATATTTTCTGTGTCTGTGCTTTTTATCCACTGATACGGTTTAAAATTTTTTAATTATTTACTGTGCTATCAAATGAGAAATCCTAACATTCTACCTATATATCGGTAACTCAATATTAGTTTAAAAAGTTGGATAATTCCATATGTTGGTTAAACTTAATTATTTTGATTTAAGGTCCTTTATTGTGGATTTTTTTCATTACTGAACATTTAGCTTCCTTTTTGTTTGGATCAACTAAAAATTAATTATTATGAGAACTGTCACTGAATGAACAATTTTTTTCCTCCGATAAATTTACAAATTTAGTTGTTAGATGGGTTCTACAGTTTTCTAATTTTATTTACTTGTAAAAATTAATATGGAGTATTGTTTTTTTTAATCATAATAATCAGTTAATTTATTTACAAGAAATTATTAAACATATTTTCCCAAAGTTTTTAGAAAATGATGGTCAGAGGGGCACTCAAAACAAAACATAAGATATTACAAACCTATGTAATGAATTCTGATCTTTTGGCCCAATTTTTAGGTTTTCTTAAGGAAAAAATGCCCCTCCCCAAAAAAGGAGTGGATAACCAAACATCTCTCTTTATTAATAAATGATTTTAATCATTTGTGGGAGGTATTTTTGTCTCTCAATTTTTACTCTCTGCTCATGTTTTGGCCAGAATAATTAGATTAAAACCTGGTCAATATTAAATAGTTTTGTATTATTTTTAGTGTCATTTTGATACATCCCAGATAAAGGGAACTCATTATGGAGGAGGAGGTGTCATCCTCTCTCCTCCCCTCCCCAGTAATTTGAAAGCCCAGAAAGTTGCAATTACAAAAATTGTGGTAAAACATTAATCAATTCAGTTATTATATTAAAAATTGTTTAAAAACTCTATTCAAAGAGGTCAATTTTCAAAAATGTGTAGAAAAACAGCAAATTTCATGGATATTTCCCAGACTGAGGTAAATCGGGAAATCCAGTTAGAATTCTAGAAAACTTTTTGGTTCCCTCCAACAATAAGTTGCAGCAATTTCCCTGTCCTATCTACTAGATTAGTAAGGTCAAAAATATTGTGCACACTAAAACAAATTTATAATAAATAGCAAAATCTTATAATGATAACTTTATATTTGAAACCTCTACACTTCAGATATTGAAATTAATCAATATAACCTAATAGATATTTTATCTGTTTTTCAACTTGAGCCAGAACCTACTAAAGTAGTTTTAAGAAAAGATAAAATTTATACCAATTGTTATAAAAACTTAGTTGTTTATTTTCTCTAATGGCTTATTTATTTTATAACCAACACTTTTTTTCAGAAGGGTTATGGATATAATAGTAAAATCATGTTACTAATCCCTCCCCTTCATGAAAAATGTAAACCTATCTACATGTCTGGTCACAAGCATACTAGAAATCAACAAAAATCAAAATTTCTCAAAAACATGAATTTAAGTAAAGTTCAGTTTAAATATTATGAACATTCAATTTATTTCTGTAATAGTCACTTATTTTATTTGGTTCAACACCATTATAGTTACTTAAATAATCCAATAAAACATGAATAGCTACCTTTATAGATTGCTTTCTTTCAGTAACTTGCTTTGTTTCTTCCTATAAACATAAAAAAAACACAGTTATAGAGTTAGTTACTAACTAGATATCGGAATGTTTCGATAAAATAAATTAATTTTGTATTGGATTACATTTGTATTCTGTATTATCATTTTTTGTGATTGAACTATTTAAAAGATTTTTATGACCAATTAAATTGTTTTAATTAGTGTTTATAACTCTAAAATGAGTTTCAACAGCAGGTTAGACAAATATCTGTTTTCATGTAATGTAACCTTATCTATGGGAATTTTTATTTAAAAAAATAATAATTAAAATCTGTACCGCTACAGCCCATGAAGGGTCAGGGGTTCAGTACTTTGTAAAGAACTTACTAAACCAATGGCTGTGTAAGGAGGTGATTTGGTCAGAATCACGCTCGACTACCAGATTTTTATCCAATTAACGGGTATCTGATTTAAGAGGCTGGGTGGATCCCAGGAGGGCTCCAGAACCCACAAGAGTTGACTCATGGCTTCAGAGTAACAAGAAACAATATTCGCCCCAGCCGGATTCGAACTCGGGTCCTTGGAGTTAGTAGTGGAATTTTTATTAATTGGTGAAATTATTATTTCTTTTATTAAATGATAGTAGAGGTCAGGATCTAACTTTTTGATTATTTAATATCCACAGATTCATAACAACACAATATGATAACCCCTCACCCTCTGTCCAACATTACAGAATATTTTTTATGGCATGGTGCAAAAAATGGACAAAATGTAGTTGATTAGCAATTTCAAAATACTATTCACTACATATTACTATTTTTTGTTCATAGCCTCTTAACGATTCATGAATTTTGTGATTATCCTCAAATTTTCTCTATGGTTGGGCAATAAGATTGCTCAAGTAATCCTGTAGGTAACCAAACTATTCTAATAAGAGAGGAATAGTTAAATTTTCATTCTGTGAGATAAGCATTAAATCAAAGTCAATCCTCTCATTCTCAGGCCAGAATTGAACCAACACCACTTGAAGTTGCTATACCCAATACCCAATTCAACATGCTAAATTCCTTCACACCCACTATGCCCTCTCTAATGCATCAGATTCCAAATCCAAGTGAAAAATACAGATTGTCCTCATACTTAAATCAGGTTCAGTTCCATGGAAAGTAATTTCAGCTGGTTCCTGCTAGACAAAAATATACATAAGTGTTGTCTAATCTATTAAAAAGCACTTTTTATTTCAATTAGCAGTTTTTCTTTGTCCTTAATTACTGTTTGAATTGAATTGCTCAGTAAAAATAATTTTTCCCCAATCTCAGTTTCCAAAAAACCTCTATCACTTCATTTGAAGTCTTTATTTTTCACATCCAGCATAATTCTATACTGTTACTGAAAAAGATTACCATTTGGAACACATTCATTACTCATTTTACTTATTAAAATACCTAATGTATATCTTCCAGGAATGCCACACTATTTCAACAACCACTTCATTTCCTTTACCCCTAATTCTTCATCCATTCCCAACATTCAAAATCATATTATCAAGCCAGAAAACTTCTTTTTTTTCTGCATGAACCTTATGACAAACTTCTAGCCACCATCCTAAAATCAAATATCAACAACTTGGACATGATAAAATCTCTCTAAAATCCTGTCTCCTATTCCTTATGCCCATACTCTATCATATCTAAAAACTTTCCTTTAAAACTCTATATTCCCTTCTTGGAAAATTGCTTCAGTTCAACTATTAAATATAGTTCCCAATCCTTCCTCATCTAATAACTTCTTTAATTTATTCTAAAATGTCACTGAAGGGCTATCAATTTTTAGTTTCTTCACAAGTCAATGTCATATCACATTAATTACACAGAAAATTTGTTTATTGCTTCCTTTTTACCGTTCTAAATATCAATTAATAAAATTTTAAAAACAAACAAATTTAATATCTAATAAATACTTTATGATTTCTCACCTTAATAGATTGTTTTCTTTCACTAACTTGTTTAACCTCTTCCTGCAATCATTTGATAGTGTTTTGAAAATTTAATAACACAATTATTAATACATATAAAGTAAAAATCATCAAATAAGGGCCATTTACCCACCTTAATGGATTGCTTTCTTTCACTAACTTGTTTAACTTCTTCCTGTAACCATTAAAAATTTGTTACTAACAACTAACTAACAAAATCTGTAGTAGGGTTAGCATTTGTTATAAATATACATACAAAAGTACTCAACCAAATCGGAATTAGACTTTGTAGAAAGAAGTTAAACTGATCGACATAAAGATTTTGTGGAATCAAGGAAAAGGTTTAAAAAGTTAAAATCTTTAAATTCATCACTGAGCTTTAATATCTTAGAGTTTGCTAACTAGAAAATAAGAAATCTGGCTGATACTATATTTTGTTTAAATATTTGATGATCTGGTAATGACAGCACTGAATGGGAACAAACATTGCAGTATTTTCAGTTTTTGGTTTCTGTATTTGCAACTATTATTTCCATGTACATGCATTGTTGATTGAATATATACTATGATTTCTATATTGATATTTTAATTTAATTAAACATATTCAGATTATGGGGTACCATGTTTTAAGAAACTTCGGTACACCTTTTTAGTGTTTACCTTAGACTGATGCTTGTTTATAGCGATGCTGTTCCGATTCTCTGTGGAAAAACTCAGGCTGAGGGGGGAAATATGACATCTTAGAAATTTCTGCTCAAGCCTATTTACAAGATCAAGATTTTTGGGTATGTATTAAAGGTTTTGAGACCAACAAGAAAATAGATAAAAAGTGTTACAAGATTATTTGACCAATCGAACGTGGTAAATTATGTTCATATTATGTCTACTACAACAGTCTTAGAAGCCTGGAACAATTTTGATGTGGCTTATGATCTTATTAAACTTACACTGCATGGTAGACTTCTAAAAATCCCTTTTCACAAGAAAACTGGAAAAATGCAAGTTTGTGAAAGACTATGTTGAATAAATTATTGTAACTACCATGAAATTAACCAACAATGTTAAAAGTTGATAGATGGGTAGGTAAATATTCTTCTTTTAGCACTTCTAGAAAAAATATTAAGGGCATTGAGAGTTCTGGGAAAAATGTGACTGAGGATGCAATCAAAACAAAATTGTTACAAGTTGTTTCCCATTTTAATTCAACTAAATCCCAGTGGTGTACAGATCCAATTTATCCAAATTGAGAAAAAAAGTACTTACCAGTAAGTACAATAAACTTGGAAAGTTTTTTTTTTTTCCTCATCTGTCTAGGTACCTTCAATAGACCCTGATCTTGTAAATATGTTTTGACAGTAAATTTTCAGATATCGTGATGCTCATAATTCCCAAGTTTTTTTTTTTTTAGAAAATGATACAATTATTCATTTACATCTACAAATTGTTTTTATAAATTTTATGGCTAGTAGATTTGAGTTAATTCAAATTCATAGATAGTTACCTGAATGACTGATCTTCGCCTTTCTTCTACTTTTTGAGTTATTTGTTCCTGGAAAAAAAATTATAGCAATTATTGAATCTATCCTAAAACTAAAGTTTACTAAGCTTAAATTTAATGAAAGATAAATACACATGAATTTAGAAAACACTTTTGGCTATGTTGAAAATGAAAGGAATCAATCATCAATACCTTGAAATTTTTTTATGAAAACCTTAAAACTTTTAATGAGAAAAAAATAAATTTTCTTAGGTTTAATATTATGAAATATTTGTAAAATTTAAATATCCATTGAATTATTGTAATATCAGGTCATTAATAAATAATAGTCAGGCCCTTGCAACCAGTCCAGTTTTTTATTCACAGTAATGCATAAACAGTTTTTAAGATAAAACCTATTGATGGATAGTTAGATATATATAACTGGCCTCAGTTTAGGTATTCTCCTGAATGGGTGAGTAAATAAGCATTGCCTTCTTTGATGAGCTTTCAGGGCTTGAAAACAGAAAATAACCCTAAAAGCATTTTTGGTAAGTAAGGTGGATTCTCTGCTCCAGTCTGATTTTATATCTCTTATTCATTCTATAGCCAAAGTTCAGCCTTGGATAAACTTTAGTATCATATGAAATGGATCATACAATTAAAGCAAACGTGATTATGGCTAAAGGAATTTCTCTTATTAGAAATTAAGCTTCTTCGTTACCGAGCAAACTATAAGAACTATGATTAGTAAGGTAACATGAAATCCTTTGTTATTTTTAGTTATTACATTTATGCAAAAATACACAAAAAACTAACTAAACTATTTTGATTAAAAATCTAAAATGTGCCTAATTGAAGAGTTAAGTGGGAGTTAACCGTGTTGATGATTTTTTATTCCTATTATGAAGACTGGAAAATTCAATTTTAAGCTTCTCAAAACTTCTACAATTTTAATATTTAGGATTATTAAGAAAGGTGCTGTTTAGAAAGGAGTATTTAAAGTATTAAATTTTGTGTGATACTCTAAACTTTGGATTTGATATTTCTGAATTCCGGAATTCTTTATTTAAAACATTAATATTGTAATTGACTTTTATCCTCTCAATATAATGAATCAGTAAAAAAAACTACCTATATTAAAATTTTTAAAAGTAAATCTAATTATCTGAATTTTAATATTTTCAACAAAAATTGAAGCTCAACTTGCGATCCTTAGAATGTAATCATTATTTTTTAAAACTTAATTGCATTACAGTGAGGATTTACTAGTGGTTTCCAAAAATTAAGGGAGTTTGGTTTGTATTCAACCTCACACAGCTAACACAGCTTGTGTTTAACCCCAAAATATGCGATTTTATGCAATATAAAACTAGTATCAACAGAATGTCCTTTTCATGTTTAGAATTTCTGTTGAGGTTTGACTGTATTTGGAGCTACATAACTAAAGATGTAATTGTATAGAAATCTGGCCTCTACTTATTAACATTATAAATCATTGGTAAATATGTAAGCTCATAAAAATGTTATTTATTATAAAACAATGTATAGTTTTATACATGATTTTCTATTCTTTAAATCACACAGTAGGTATTAGCCCTATTGAATTAAATGTTTGTGGTCAATTGAAGACTATAACACTACATAACATATGAAAAAAAAGTTTAAGCACCTGTTTCGTCACTTCTTTCTGTAATGCTGTTTCTTTCTTTTCTTCCTTCTTTTCTTCCTTCTTTTCCTCCTTCTTTTCCTCCTTCTTTTCCTCCTTCTTTTCCTCCTTCTTTTCTTCAACCTTTTTCTTTTTCTATAATACATATCACACATTAGTTTTCCTTTACATGGCCCTTCATTGAAATGTATTCATTTAAAATTTATTCAACACCTGTTGAAAATGACACAGTTATTCAAAATATATTTAAATATAATGAATAACAGAAGTGATTCTTTTTCTAATACCATTTTTTTTTTTATTTTAATGTAAGAGTATCATTATAGGATGAAATGAAAAATTATTTCTTTCTCTGGTTGCCTCTTAAGAATAATAAAAACAAAAATATTTAATAAAATTATTCTTTGACTTGAAAAAACACTAAAAAGTAATGTTTAATAAAAAAGGTAATGAAAATTACATGTATGTTAAGTTAACATTTACAGAATATGTATATGTTTGAACTTTTATGAAGAATTTTTATAATTATAATTTTTTTAAATATTATCATAAAACAATATCATTAAATTAAATTTTAGAAAACAAAAATATAATTAAACTGTATAAAGATGCATACTATGTGATATTAAGATATAAAGATTTCTTATAAAAAATAGTCAAGTTGAGTCCTTTCATTATTGGTCCTTTAGATAATCGTTAGTTAATGAGTGAGTTTAACTAAATAAATAAATAGCAAACATTTATTTAATTTTCATAAACATGATTATTCACAAATAAATTTAACAAATGACATCAGATTGATTTGTGATTCATTAATGTATAATCTCAAATTTTACTAAATTTGAAAATTGATAACATTAACAAACCATCATAATTGATATATTAATCAACATAATTAGTTTTAGTAGATTGTTCTAAAAGATTATTAAATAAACATATTAAGTTTACAATTAATAATGTGATTGAAGGTATTAAATAAAAAAAAAAGTTCAATTAAAATTTTACAGGAAATTAGGGTAAATCTTACTAATACTACTACTACAGAGAAACTATTATTGTACTTAAATATAATACAGAATGCTTTACTAAAAAAAGAATACTTACTTTTTTTTTTTATATAATTTAAGCTTACCATATTTTTAAATCAGCCAATTGTTATAAAAGCTATTCGGAACCAAAATAACTCAAAGATGAAAAACAAAGCCTGTTAAGTAATTAGTATTCAAACTAAAAAAAAAAAAAAGAAAAAAAAAGGAATGAAATAAGAAAAATATAAATAAACATATTCAAAGCAGCCAAATAAATATCAAATTATGATTTTAAAATAAAATATATAAATATTTGAGTTAATAAAGAAGCTCTACCAACAAAGGAACACGAAACCAGTTTTAAGTATATTATACTTGTTATAAAACATCAACTTTATGATTTCTAATGTATAATCATCTAGTAAATATTTTACCTCTACTTTTTCTTTTTTCTCTTCATCTTTCTGTAATTAAGTCAAACTTTAATTAATGAAACATTATATATAAAAAGCATCAAACAAAAATATTTAAAACTAAAACACATCTACTCTAATATTTTAAATTTATATGCTTAGTTGTTCTTTTAAGCAATATAATTTACATACCAACCTGGATGTAGAATGTTAGCTCATTTGATATTTGGCCTAGTAACTTACCTCTCAAGAATTCATAAAATCTAACAGAATAATTGTAATCAACATTAGTCTGTTATTTTGCAGACCAATATTTCTCAGGAAATAGACTAAAGAAGCAAATAAATAAAAACAAAAATTTAACTGAGATAGACAAATATTTTGTAAATAATAAGTCACCAAAAAATAAGTGTATATATTATCGCTATATAAGGTAAGTGCACCATTTTTATTGACATGCACTAGTTATTTACAGGTTAACCTTTGTTATTAAATATTAAGAGTTTTATGCCAATCACAATTTCAAAATTGGTCAAGATTGGTGCCAGTATTAGCACAGAGTTTATTCTACAACTGGCACCAATTTTTAAATGGTTGTTGGCTCCCAACTCTTAATATTTACTAATAAAGGTTGATCTGTCATTAACTGGTACACTTACCCTTCATATACCTTCATGTAGACACACACACATTTTTTAATTATATATATATATATATATATATACCTCATATATTACACATATTTTTTACATGGCCCTTCATTGAAATGTATTCATTTAAAA
>NW_027107060.1:89615-90265 GCF_000696795.3 Halyomorpha halys | reverse complement strand
TTGGAATACAATTTTTATACTAAGTATTACTACCACTTGATTTTCATCTTTTTAATAGATATTTAAAAAAAAATAGTGGGCCTTAAAAATGCTTCTATTTGCATTTCTATTTATTCAATAAATATATTTAGATGGTAGTGCAAACCTTCATAAAAATGAGGTAAATAGGTTTTGGGCTGTGAATTTGGCCTGTTTCTATGATCCTTCAGTAAAACAAAAAGCATGTTATGATAAAAGCATTTCTTCTGAGCTCATTGTAAAGTCCCAAATTATAAGTATACATATATACTCACAGTGTGTGTGTGTGTGTGTGTGTATATGTATATATATATATATATATATATATATATATATATAAATATATGTGTGTGTGTGTGTTATACACTAATCTTGTAAAAAAAATTAATTTAATTTTGAAGATGAAGAGTAAAAGTTTGTCTCTGTGGACTAACTTTGGTCTCTTCTATGATATGGAGTCAAAAATAGTAATTAAAAAAATCTGTTCAGTCTCATGCATTATTGAAAGTAAATGTGATAAGCTAATTTACAAATCCTGAAGTAATAACGTACCGGTTTTGGTTTTTCTGAAAAAAAAAAAAAAAAAATTGATTAGGTGTAGTACAATATTTTTCAATTTATTTTATACATAT
>NW_027107060.1:84769-89465 GCF_000696795.3 Halyomorpha halys | reverse complement strand
ATATATATACACCATACACACATACACACACACACACAACTCAACTAAAGCTCTAAAATAAACGTTATATAAATGAAGAGATCAAAAATTCCACTTTAATTTTGCTTTAACTACTTATCACATCAACGTAAGCACCTGTAGAACACAGGAACCAATCATTCAAGAGAAAAGTTAATTTATTATTTTCTCATCAGAGCTTTAAATATAGGCCTTTTATTTTAATACTTATAAACTTATAAAATTTTTTTTAGGAATTACAAGGTTTATTTAATTACTGGAACCAAAACAAATGAAGTTATTTAAATGCTGCTTAAAAATTGTTTAAAGTAAGCTTTTCTAATGAACCTGTTATCTTGGTTATAAACTACTGTTTTACAAAACATAATTGTTATAGAGATAATAGTGAACTTTATATTATAATTTAGTATAATAAATTATCTTTATTAAAATATATTTAATATTTTTAAACAATAGTGGTAAGCCATCACACTGATTATCTATCTATTAATAGTAACAGTCTAACTTCTAAAAAAGTCTTTAAAACTTTTTTTTATCTACAATACTGCTTCATATATTGATCATTAAATTCAAAGTTGAATAAGTAAAGGAGTGGATCTTATGAAATAAATTAAAATAGTAACTAACCAGTAAAGGTAACAGTAATATAAAGTAAAAAGCTGATATCTTGGAACAAGATACTTAACTTTTTTACATGAAATATAATTTTGATGATTAAATATAATGTTTAATTACCTGTTATAGTTACTTTGGCAATTGACTCTGATGTTCCTCCAGAATTTGATGCTATTATTTTATATGTACCATCATGCTCACGGGTACAGTTAGTAATATTGAGAATAGCAATTTGGCCATCGAATCTTATATCAACATTTTCTGTGGTAGTGATAGTCTTGTTGTTTCTGTAAAACATTAGGTATAATATTAGTCTTAAAAATGAATTCTGCAAGCTTGCAAACATGGTAACAGTTACTAGAAGCATTAGTAACTAATTTCATAAACATAGATAATGAAAAAGATCAAATGATTAATTGATTAATTAATATTTTGTAAATTTAAATTTTTTTTTTATACAGAAATACTCAAAAGTTCATGTTTTGTTAATTTTCTTAGAATCCAAAAGAATGGTCTCAAAATAATTAAAGAATATCATTATATCATTATATCAAAATAATCAAGAATATTACTAAATATATAAATCATTTGAGTGAAGAAGTGTTAAACCACGTATGACACCTCAATTAGCCTCACACATTTAATATTTTGATTTGAAGGTGGTTATTCTTTAGACTCTCTAACTATAACTATCAACATTGGCTGGGCTAGTTTAAATACTTACATTTAGCATTCAGATCTCACCCTTTCCTAACCCATGATAATGGTATTAATTAATCAATTACTAGTGAGTACTAGGAAAACCAAATCAAAGTTTAACTGTCAAAGCGTTAATAAATCAAAAAGTTTACAATTTTTTTGTCAATTTACTTCAAGTAATTTCTTCATGATCATGATTTTAATATCCAGAACTATTAAAACTAACTTGCGAGGAAGAAAATGGTAACATTGATAAATTATGGTCTCATATCAGAGATAATATCATCACCAGTTAGTAATGCCATTCTAAGTAAAAGAGAAAATCAAACAAAAAAACAGTAGTTCAATGAAAAGTGTTAAAATATTTGCCAAAGAAGGAAATTGGCAAAATTAGATCTTTTGAATTGTCCCCAAAATAACTGCATTGTTTGATAATTTCTATTTCAAGAAATATGTAGTCTCTGCAGTTTAAAATATCCTGAATTCAATTCCTTTTTCCAAATTTTTAAATTGCTTTTGTTTAGCTGTGAAATAGGTCACTAGAAAAATAATTCATACTGAAAGAGATTGTATGATAAACAATCATAAACCTACTTTGATTATGATTATGATCTGGTCTTGTTGGGTGAAGATGTGTAAACTATATTGCTGGATGTTGCTGAATTAGTAAAATTAGTTTTTGAAATAAATACAAATGAAACAGCTTACAATATTGGAAACAAAAAAGACGATTAATTCAGGGATATTGAAAATAGGAAGAATATGTTTTAACAAGTTGAAATGTTTAATTAACTGAGTTCTACATTATCTGAAAGGAATAATATTTCAAAAAGAAAAAACTAAAGTTAAAATAAAATGAAAGGGAGGAAATTAATTTTATTTCTGTCATAAAATGACTTAGTTCGTATATACTATTCAGAAACCTCAAGATCAAAATGGAATGGAAGCATTGTGGTCACTGAAATTTAATGTTGTAGAATAGATACAGGGTGGCTTGGAAGTAATAGCTGGGAACTAACTGGTAAACATCCGATTAAACTGGGTTGAATAAGATGTAGTTATAAGGATCGCATTAGAGTTGACTTTATAGATTTGGGTTTTCATAGGGTTGAGAAGAGGTTGGTAAGTAGGCGAAGATTGTTGATATAATCAATATGCACACAAAGATACAATTAAACACTTAAAATACTCCAGAAATTCATACCTTGTCCAAATAATTTTCAAAGTTTTGTCAACAGACGCAAATTTACATGTTAATTTCATCGATTGTCCTTCAACTGCAGTCTAAGATAAAATAAAAGTAAATTTAATACATAATAAAAAGTTGATTAAATGAACAAGTAATAGAATATTTCTGAATGGTCTTACCACATCAGTCAGTCCTTGGGAAATTACGGGAGCTTCGATTGTAGGTGGTAAGATAACATCTATAATACTTGATGTTGCTTCTCCTTTCTCATTTTTAGCAACTAGTTTATAAGCTCCTTTGTCATTAGGTGTACATGGATTGATTTCTAATTTGATTGTATATTCACCCTGAAAATTCATAAATATAAATTTTTGGACATTTCTGGAAATTTATGGTATAACAATAAGAAGAATTATTACAACTCTCAAGAAAGTATTACAACTAGTTTTGTAAACGTTAATAATAAATACAAAGATTAAGCATTGATTGTGGGTTCTAAATAATTAAACCAAAACAATTATGAAGCATTATGATAGATATAAAATATCTAATTATGTATCAGAAATTGTTCATAAAATATAAATTATTCTTAAATAAGGTAGTTATCAAGGGAATAGTAAAAAATAATAATTTTTATAAGTTAAATTTTATATATATATATATTTATCCAAGGATTAATCCAGGATTAACAGTTAAATTATTTAAATATTTCTTTGTGTATAAAAATAGCTGTTTTGATAATAAAAAATAATCAATAACAACCATGGCTTATTCTGATTTCATTTTAAATTGATACTAACCCATTCAATAAAAAGAATATGATATTTTATTGACTGGTTCTAGAGAGCCAGCTCAGAGCACACAGAAAATTGCTGATTTTTTTAACACTATTATAAAAATGTAATGTTAGTAACAACTTTGAATATAATAATAGTGATGATCAATTATAATTATAAAGAAAAGTAATATAAGTTTTTTTTACTTCTTTCACATGACGTATTTCAACTTTATGTTTAGAATCTTCTTTTATCTTAGAAGCTCCTTTGAACCATGTACATTTAGGTTCAAATACTGATTGCACTTTTGCTTCAATTACAACAGTGTTAGTCTTAGTAATAGTAACAGTCTTTGGTACTTCTTTTATTACTGGAATGACTGTAAGGAGAAAATTAAGAAGGATTACAACTAGCTCAATATTAAATCAATAAATAATTTCACAACATGGGCTATTTAATATACTAGATCTATGCATTCATTACAGAAACATGCTATAAATATGAAATACCTATACTATTAAGCTATTTCATCTAAAAATCAATAAGAAAATAGTATGTTGTGTCCTCAAGTTAACCAATAATTTAAATACTGATATAAAGTTGGCATGATTATGGGTAGTATTGTTGCTCCAATTATTATGTTACCTTACTTATCCATACAATGTTAAACTCCATGTAAATGCTCAAAAATCAGAAACAAACTTTCCAAATAGGTAGTGCCATAAATTTATGTTAATAATAAAAGTAATTTCCATGTTAGTATTAAGTATGGGCATCGTCATGAATAAAGGAGAGCTGGAAGCAACAAAGCCCTCCCTTGAGAATGGACTCCACCATCCAAGACTCCGGCATCCAAGAATTGAAAAAAGGTCCAAATGAAGTGAAAAAATCCACCATAAGATATTTAGGATGCACATTCTCAGCAGAGCTACAGTTCCACAAAGATTTATTGATCAAGTTGAATGAGAATTTAAATAAGCTAGTCACCACTCGCTTGTTTAAACCAGATTAGAAAGCTAACATTGGCAACCAGAATGTGTTCATGGGTCTTTCTTGCCCTCTCTAAGCTCCTCCCTCACAAAGCTATGTTCTAAGATATTGGAGGGGATCAACACTATGATTCACAGGAGTTTTATGGCCATTATTAGGCTTCCCGTGAACACCTCTACGGTTATATACTATTTTTTTGGTATGCATGTATGCTGAGTGTTTTTTTTAGATTTTAACTTAATATAATTGCATATGACCATGTTGGAATTTTATATATATATTATTATTATATTAAGTTAAAATCTAAAAAAAATACTCAGCATACATGCATACCAAAAAAATAGTATATAACCGTAGAGGTGTTCACGGGAAGCCTAATAATGGCCATAAAACTCCTGTGAATCATAGT